>NW_007728079.1:231450-253785 GCF_000696425.1 Galeopterus variegatus | reverse complement strand
TGTAATTTGTCCAAGGTTACACAATAAATGGTAAATATCACTTTACACTCATCATGGTAGCAAAAATTATAGACAATGTGAAATGTTAATATGTGATTAGTGTGGTCTTTCTAGTGTATTGTAGCAATTAAAAGCATGGTTTATGAGACAGCCTTCTTTGGCTCAGAATTGTTTTGGTAGTAAATCTTGGCTTTACTGCTTCCTGTGTAACCTTGAGCAAGTTACTTAACCTCTCTGCATCTGTTTCCTCATCTGTAAAATGGGGATAATAATAGTACTGATTCTATAGGGTTTTTGTGCAGATTAAATGTGTCAATATGTGAAGTACTTAGAACAGTGTCTCATACATAGTGACCATAGAATTAATTTGTGTTACTTTGAAAATAATTCAGTAGAGGGATTGTGCAGGTACTGATGATAATACTGTGCTATAGAGTATCGTTAACTCTCTACAATAAACAAAGCAAAATAAAAGAAATAAATAAAACTAACACCAAATCAAACTACAGGAGGGTGTGGACAGTATTAGTGAGGGATTTTTGTGGTTGCAGGTGACAGAGAAACCAACTTTAGTGGCTTATGCAACTAAATGGAATTTATTGACTTTTACAACTGAGAACTATAGGAATAGGACTGGATTTAGGTAAGCCTTCGTCCTGGAGCTCAAACAAAATCACCAATGATCCAGTTTCTTACCATCTCTTGCCTCTACTTCAGCAGTCTCATTCCGTCACTGGATTCTGCAAGGTGTGGCACCTGGGAGCTCAGGTCTATGCTCTCAGGGTAATAAACTCATATCCTTGGATTATACCATCTGGGTGAAGGAGATAGCCTCTTTCTGGAGCTGCTACAATAGTCCTAAGATATACTTTTTTAAAATTGAATTTCTTGATATCCACAAACTGATCAAAACTGTGACTGGGGGGTTGAGCTATGCTGACTGGCTTAATCCAGTTAGGACCCATCCTTGGAAATACCCAAAAGAAAATCAGGCTCATGTTGGCAGAAGCAGGGAATGGATGCTGAGAGTAGCCAAAGAACATCCACTACCATAGTGAATCAACCAACTTACACGGAAATCAGTTTTCTCCCAAGTGGAGTACAGGGTCCCCAGAAAGCATGGGAAAGGAATATTAGAATTTCCAGTTTTACTTATTTCCTGTCTAAAAATAGAATTGACTTTGCAAATATGTAGATTGACTCTGGTGTCCATATTTGGTCTATATGTCAGACAGTCATGAGTTAATAGTTTTAACTAAACTAGATTAAATACATTTTGACCACAAAATAATAAATTGAAGATAAAGCTTTTTCCTATTAATATGAAAAGGGCAGAGCCGACATGTTTCCTACTTTTGAAAAGAGCTTACTGTCTGCCACATTAACAAAGTAAAAACAATGACTTAATCTGATCTGATGACAAGTCAATCAAGAAATTCAAAATAGCAATGAGGCTATTTGAAATACAGATTCACGTTCATTATTGTTAGTGATATCCTCATCCTAAGTATGCCTTGAGATATTGGTTAAAAGTACTTAGGATTAGCAAGAACTTTAGAAACCAGGTATTTGGGACACAAGACAAACACTGTCTTTTTTTTTTTTTTTTTTGTGGCATTTGAAGACGTGCAATACTCAATTTAGTACTTTAGAAAATTTGCAAAGACAAACACTGTCTTTTTTTTTTTTTTGTGGCATTTGAAGACGTGCAATACTCAATTTAGTACTTTAGAAAATTTAACTCCATTTAGTATTAGATGTTTAGAGAATTCCTTTTAGGTTTCTTACTTAATGGCAAAAGACATACCTTTGGGGGAAACAATTGTCTTCCTGCTTTAATCAGGAAGAGTAGAAATAGACATGAAAAACAATATGATGACTAGCTAAAATGCATTCTTTGGTCAGCACACACCGTTGGAATTGAATAAAAAAATACATATTGCTGAAGATAAACAGGAAAAACAAGTATTAGAACAAATTACACCACATGGGAGATTTGCTGTATAGTGAATGAAAATATGGATGTCTCAAATGTTTCTTAGATTATTACATTGGCTACATTCTATTTTAGTAATGAAATACATAAAGAACTGCTTTTTTTGTGAGCAATAAGGAAAGCTATACTGGAAAAGATACATTCTTAATAATAAATGTCTTCTTTAATGAAAACAATATTTTCTGGAAGAACTGTGTGAATGAAGCCACAGAAGACTGGCTGTTTTGAATGGAGTGGAAGAAGGATTTGGAGCAATGTTCCGTAGCTATGCTCAAACGTGAAATCCTTCACTGCACCATTCATACATGAGCGACTGCAGGAAAGACACTGAAGCCAGAGCTGCACAACATGTTACAGAAGGTCACTGATGTGGTTACGTTTATAAACTTTATAAATTAAAACATAGCAGAGTATAGTTATGTGTCACTTAAAAATGGGGACACGTTCTGAGAAATGCTTTAGGTGATTTTATCATTTTGTTATTGTGCAAACATAGAGTGTACTTACACAAACCTAGATGTTATGGCCTGTATGCTTAGGCTATATAGTATAGTTTATTGCTCTTCGGCTACAAACCTGTACAGTATGTTACTGTACTGAATACTGTAGGCAATGGTAAAACAATGGTAAGTACTTGTGTATCTAGACATAGGGCTGGCTCCTTAGCACTGCTGGTTATACTGCAGTGTTCTAACACCAAGGCCAAAGGTTCGATTCTGGTACAGGCCAGAGCTAATAAAAAAAAAAAAAAAAAAAAATCTAAACATAGAAAAGTTACAATGGCTACTATGTCACTAGGTGATAGGAATTTTTCTGCTCTGTTATAATCTTATGGGATCACCATCATATATGTGGTTTGTCATCAACCAAAATGTCATTATGTGGCACATAACTGTATTCATAACACTTAGTAATGACATGGGGAGTGACTCTGCAAATATTTTATACCCCACTGAGGTTCACAGATGATCCTGGGACAGAGGAATTAAATGTTGTTGAACTTGAAAATACACATTGTTGTTTGACATAAAGACAGCTGATCTCAATTTGTTCCTTTTATGTGACAATGAGTAAAATGATAGATTTTACTCTCATTTAAAAACATCTACTATCAGATTTTAAAACATTCCATACATAATCTAGCACTTCAAGATAAAAAGAGATGCTAATAACAAAAGAGAAAGTAATTGCTTTGTAAAAACAAAATGTGCTATAAAGAAAATATTTAGAAATTAGATATTTGGAAATGTTTTATCACTAGGTGATTTTGTGTCCAAAACATGAAAGTGCGGCACCCGTAAACACTTTCATATATGCACATTTTAAAAACAAAGTTTCCTGACCCATTTAAAAATCTTCTAACAGAGTTCCAGTGGTTTATTTACTCATTCGTTAAAAATATAAGGATGCAACTACTTTAAATTAAATTGAAGAACAAGTGATTTCTAGAGCAGATGGAAATTAATTAGCTAAATTTCTTTTTTTTAAAAGATGACCGGTAAGGGGATCTTAACCCTTGACTTGGTGTTGTCAGCACCACGCTCTCCCAAGTGAGCCACGGGCCAACCCAAATTAGCTAAATTTCTTTTTTTTAAAAGATGACCGGTAAGGGGATCTTAACCCTTGACTTGGTGTTGTCAGCACCACGCTCTCCCAAGTGAGCCACGGGCCAACCCAAATTAGCTAAATTTCAACAAAAACCTTTGTATGATTGGTTTGCAGGACTGAAAAATGCAACTGAAAAATAGATAATTTGGTGAGTGAGCCAAATTAGATGAGTGCACGCACATCTTCCATCTAGATCTATGTGTAGCTGTAAGTATATTTGTCTCTGGGGGCTGCCATATGGAATACCACATGCTGGGTGGCTCAAACAACAGAAAACTATTTTCTCACAGTTATGGAGGCTGGAAATCCAGACCAAGGTGCCAGCGGGGTTGGGTTCTTTGGGGGCCTCTCTCCTTGGCTTGCAACTGACTGCCTCCCCACTGCATCCTCATATGGCTTTTTACCTGCTGTCTCTTCCTCTCATAAGGACATCAGTCTTATCTGATCAGGACCCCACCCTTAGGACCTCATTTAACTTTAATAACCTCCATAAAGTCTCTATCTCAAACATAGTCACATTGTGGGTTGGGCTTCAACATAAGAATTTTGGGGGAATGAAATTCAGTCCGTAACAGTGAGTTATCTTTTTTCAGCTCTGACAGGTATAGAACCAAATATAGTAGTCAACCCTTATTCTCCAAGAATAGGTTCCAAGACCCCCAGTGAATGCCCGAAGACAGGTATAATACCAAACCCTACATAAACACTATGATTTTTCCTATACGTGCATATCTATGATAAAGTTTAATTTATAAATTAGACACAATAAGAGATTAACAACAACAATAATAAAATAGAACAATTATAACATTGTACTGTAATCAGAGTTAAGTGAATGTGGTCTCTCTCTTTCTCAAAATACTGTAATATTTTTGGACCACGATTGACTTCAGGTAACTCGAATTGCAGAAAGTGAAACTGCAGATGGAGGGACCACTGTATCAAAATAAAGTGGAGTGAGAATCAGACCTTCAATTCTCTGTCAGAAAATGTTAAGCAAATATTTTCTAAATGAAGTAATACCATCACCCTCATTAAATTTATTATTACTATTTTTCCAATGAGATGTGTTTTTTGATCAGCAAAATAAAGTATCTTTAAATATTGATTATTTTATCTTTAATTCCTCTTGCTAGTTCATATTTTTATACATTTTATAATATATATATAATATATTAGCCCCATTGTTGGCAGTGTGTGACCATAAAGTTTGAAGACCAATGCCACAGAAAACCAAATCTCACACTCAGACCAAAGGACACTTAGACAGTTGAGTACAATATTTATTATGGTTAATTAATCACATTCATTGTGACATTTTGTTTAATCATTAAAAGCAGCTGTGACAAGATGCTTTCAGCAGCAACTTAGGGAAATAAAGTATTTATTAAATATTTAAGTATTTATTGACATATCCAGAGCAATTCATAATTTAAATGTATGCCTATTCTGCCTTGTCTAAAGGTACTAAACCCACATTAATCTCCAAGTTAATTTTGGAAAATTTTGTAAACTGGTAGTACAAATTTTCATATGGTGTTCATAAACTAGGATCACCCATCACATCATGAGCTTGGCAGGCCTGTTAATTTGGATAAATAAAAGGACCTTACAGAATTACGAAATGTCATGATATTCAGTACACATCAATTCCTTTCGCTTTCACCGCAGTTCAGGTAACAATACCCAGTTTCTCTCTAGAATACCATTCTTCTTCCACTCTTCAACCATGGAAATGGCCTAAGATAAACCAGTCATCACATCTCATTCCCTTGGCCACTGTGATTAGTTTAGAGTAGGCACTGGACAGAAGTCAGACCAATAGGGCCAATGAAATCCAGTTCCAAGACTTTTGTTCCACCATCTCTTCTACTGGCCTGTGCACTAGATAATGAGAGTCTGAATCTGCAGGGGACCACTTCTGCGGCCTGAGATACTGCCAACCCTGAAGAGGCAGGGCCAGGAAATAGACACCAGTAACCATCAGAGCCTCAAATCGAGCTGTATGTGATGTAGCTCTAGACTTTTTAGGTTCATTGCCTGCTTATTTTTGCTCAAGCTTCTTAGGTTGGTGATGGAGTTTGGATGTGTCATCCCGTCCAAAACTCATGTGGAATTTTGATTTCCAATGTGGCAGTGTTGGAAACTGATTGAGTCATGGGGGCGGATCCCTCATGAATGGATTAATGCTCTCCCTGGGGGCAGGGGGACTAATGAGTGAGTTCTTGCTCTATTAGTTCCCGCCAGAGCTTGTTGCTTAAAATGACCCTGGCACCTTCTCTCTCTCTCTTGCTTCCTCTCACCATGTGATCTGCTTGTACCTGCCGGCTCCCTGCCACTTTCCATATGAGTAGAAGCAGCCTAAGGCCCGTGCCAGATGCAGCTGTCCTAGAATCGTAAGCCGCATAAACCTCTTTTCCTTATAAATTACCCAGTCTCAGGTAGTTCTGTTATAGCAACACAAAACGGACTAAAACAGTTGGGTTTTTTGCTCACAACTGAAAACAATCCCAACTGATCATCAAACCCTAAATATAATTATAGAATGTTTAAAACAATAAACATAACCGAATGCAATAGTCCTTTAAGCCTAATATGTGTAAGGGTTAGGAAGCAGCAGAGCTGGAAAGGGCAGGTGATTTCCCCAAACACTCGCAGAACAGCAGATGTTCTGTCCACTGCACTATGCTACTTCTCCCACTGCCCAGCTGGCCACTGACTGTTTAAGACACCCAAAGCCAACTCATGATAGCCAAAGCCAAGAGGGAACTTATTGGCTGGTGACGGGACTTGGGTGGCTCATGGGGCTGAAAGAAGAGCTGCAGGAACTAAGGTCTCAGGGACTTGAATGAGACTCATGTTAGGCTAAAAAGAAATGCCCCCACCAAGATATATTCACTTCCTAGAACCTGTAAATGTTACCTTATCTGGCAAAAGAGTGGACATTATTTTATATGGCAGATGTGATTAAGTATTTTGAGAGTAGGGGCTTTTCCTGAATTATCTGGGTGGGCCCTAAATGCAATCATATGCATCCTTATAAAAGAGAGGCAGAAGGAGATTAGACACAGACAGAAGAAGAGATGCGACACACATAGAGGAAAAGGCGATGAGAAGGTGGAGGCAGATTGGAGGGATGCAGCCACAAGGCAAGAAACGCCAAGAAATGGCGGCAGCCACCAGAGGCTGGAAGAGGCAGGAAACAGATTCTCCCCCAGAGCCTGCAGAGGGAGCACTGCCTCTTCGGCTTCTGGCCTCCAGAACTGTGAGAACAAATTTATGTTGTTTTAAGCCATCAAGTTGCAGCAGCCCTAGGAAACTAATGCAGAACTTAATGCTATAAGTTTCAGTCTCTCTCTCTCTCTCTCTCTCTCTCTCCTAAATTTATGTTGTTTTAAGCCATCAAGTTGCAGCAGCCCTAGGAAACTAATGCAGAACTTAATGCTATAAGTTTCAGTCTCTCTCTCTCTCTCTCACACACACACACACACACACACACACACACACACACACACACACACACACGTCAGACTCTCAGCTTATTCTAATATTTTGGTTTCTTCATATGGCTGAGAAGATAGCTGGTGCAAGTCCCCGAATTACATCCTCTCAGTTTTGGAACCCCAGCAAAAAGAGAGAGGCTATTCTCCTGAAGTCCACATATCCAACTCAGGGAAGGATTCTGATTGGTCCTGCTTGCTTCATGTGCCCACCCCTTGGCCTAAGCATGTCGCCAAGGGAAAAGTCCTGTGGTTGGCTGTGTTTGGGTCAAGATTCCATCCCTATGGCAGCCTGTACATTCTTATTGATAGCTTGACAAACCACATGATACGGAGGAGGAGGCTTCTCCAAACAAGAGACATTGGGCAGACTAAACAACTAATATCCACTGCAAGGCAGTAGGCCAGATTCCTGGCTCTTTTCCAACTTGGGGCACCATTAGGACATGTAAGATTGTGGGCAGAGGAACTACAGACTTGTCCCTGAGCACAGAACACTGGATATTCCCAACTGTAGTTCCAGATGTAGGAGTAAACAACTGCCTTTACAATTTATATGGAGACTGGAAAAGCTGCTTGTTTAATCAGAACGATGAGCCCACATTCCTTTAAGCTCCAGTCAGAGTGGAATTGGTCTAGGCCAGATGAGAGGGTGGCCTTAGAGCCACCATAAAGCATAACTAACTGGCAACATCAGGTTATGGGTAGGTTTGGGTTCTCCTGTGAAGACCCCAGGCATAGAGTTTTTCATGGCCAGAGGCCCAAAGCTGAAGAGAGCCTTTGCCTTATTCTCTGGCCACTTTGTTTCCCTCTCTTTTCCTTCTTTTAGTCTCCTTCCTTCTAATACCTTTTTTTCTCTCTTCTTCTCTCCCAGTCCCACCCTTGGGAGAAGAAGCTGAATGTTAATGCACCAGCCATGGGCTTTACAGAAAGGAGTTCATGCTTTTTTATTTTCCCACTGAAAAGAAAGTGCCTCCCCTTGCCTTGTCCTGGAGGAGCACTCTGCTATCAGCATAATCACTGACGTTTATCATAAGACCTCACTGACTGAGATTCTCTCAGGGTCTGAGTTACTCCCTGGGAGTAAATCAGGCACTTTTGAGCAATGACAGGGCTTCTTTCAGACCCTAGGTATTATTTTTAATGTTCCAGCAAGACCTAAAAATGGAAGAGAATAAATGCAGCTGCTCAAAGTTACTGACCTGCACAAAGAGGTCATGCTGTAGAAGAATTTGGCTCATTAAGAATGTGTGAATGTGGCTGAAAATGCTCATTTTTACTGGCTTTTAAATAGAAACGCTGCTACTAACTTGCTGAATAACCACTCGGAGCGATCCTATTAGATAGCAGTCACCTCCAGCTGAGTCTGCCCCCACACCCCCATGTCTCCTCTTTGCCCTCATTAAATTTTTAGTTGCTTATGGCTATTTCCAAAGAAAGCTGACTCTTTCAAGTTACTGACTTAAATAGCTGTAATGACTTTATAGCTGTAATGAATGCATGGAAGGGGTGATGTAATATCTCTACAGAGAGGAGATATGTAGTTCATTTTTTTTAACGTGAGGAAACATGCTCCTCTAATATGGATGAAAATCTACAGATCTGATTGACCATGTGTTGGGGGTCCCCAAGACCACTTTCAGATTCAATGGTTTGCTAGGAGGACTCACAGGACCAGCATATGGTTGTGCTCATGGCTGTGATTTATTATAGTGAAAGGATACAAAGCAAAGTCAGCAAGGAAAGAAGGCATATGGGGCAAAGACCAGAGGAAGCCAGGTGCAAGCTTCCAAGAGTCCTCTCCTTGTGGAGTCACAAAGAATGCACTTAATGCACAAATTGGGACAAAATGTGTTAAGTGTTGTCTACCAGGGAAGCTCATTAGAAGCTCAGTGCCCAGGGCTTTTTTTTTAGGGAGCTGGTCACATAGGAACTTTCTGCTTACTATGCACATACTAGGTCCTCAGTGAATGCCTGCTGAACTGATGAGGCTGTTGATGGGGCCGTCAATAGCGGGGAGGGTGGGGAAGCAGCCTCAACTGATGTGATATTTACTGTTTTAGGCCAGGCTGAGATGAGAGCAATCTCATGCCATAAGGCGGAGGAAGACTAGGAGAGAGGCTAAGCAGCAACCTAAGGTTTTGTTGCACATTGAGACACGCAGTGGTGGGAGGCTGGGATGGGAGGAACTCTCCTTACATTCAAATTTTCTGATGCCAGCCACGAACCAACCTTGCAATCTAACAATAGTAGTCTCGGGCCTTCTATGTTAATTCTTTTCTGCACACAGTAACAATGGAACTTTTCAATTCTTTAATTTTTACAATTTAGGATTTCCCACATTAAGGAAACCCTGAAGTTATAAAACAGAATTTACTGAATATAAATTAGAAGACCAACTATGAAGCCTCAAATGTCTGTCATGCCCCTAACTTTCTTCTGAATGATACTCGTGTACCATGCGCTTATCCTCTGAATCTGGCCATAAGTGATGGAATGGGGGATTTCTCTTAGAGTCAAAAGCTAATAGATATAGGCTAGACATGATCGAGACCAAGAGTCACAGAGTCTGAGTGTACCATGCGCTTATCCTCTGAATCTGGCCATAAGTGATGGAATGGGGGATTTCTCCTAGAGTCAAAAGCTAATAGATATAGGCTAGACATGATCGAGACCAAGAGTCACAGAGTCTGACCAATAGGAGAGCACTATGGTGAGATGGTGACAATCTGGTCCAATCCACTGCCTTTGGAAGAATAAATACTAGATGGAGAAAGTGAAAGTGGGTGATCAGCACTCTGAGTGAGAACAATGTCGGGTTATTGTTCCAGGTCTCTGGTAAGCCTATTGTGTTCCTCTGTCTTGGAAGTCTGTGGTTAAGACAGAGATGATGTCTCCTGGCTCACATTCACATATTCCTTGCAACAAGTACAGTTCCTTCACTAATATGGGCATGCCTTTTCTAAACAGCCTGACGGAGCCTAGTAACATAGAGGTAAATAGGGATTCCACAGCTAAAATGAGAATAGTTGTTCTAGAGGACATCCAAGGAAACTTGAAAGAGTACAACTGAGGTCAGTAAAAGGAAGTGGTACTTCACACTGCAAAAAGGAAGTTTTGGAACACATTCCACTCTCCCAAAAAAGAGAAAGCATAAGTAAGCTTAAGAAAAGCTTTATAAATTATCTATGTTGTTGAATCATAAGGAGTTATTGGGAAAAGCTCAATATGTTGAGACTGTTTCCTCTCCTATGAGGTTTATGTCAGGAAGGAGAGTGATGCTCTCCTACCACATAGCTCTGGAATCCTTGTCATGGACCATCCCAGGAAGGATAAACAAAGGTTCCCTTGATGAGGCTAGCAGTGGGCGCCATGAAGTTGAGACTGCTCCCTGACTACTCTAAGCATAGTAGTCTAGGGCCTGCCATGTTACTTCTTTTCTGCACACAGTAACAATGGAACTTTGACAATATCAAATACAGTGACAATGGATTTGAGCCCCTGAAGCCCTATACTGGACTTAAACACTGGGTTGAAGCATTTCAGTGGACTCATTGGGAGCCAATATTCCACTCTTGCTTTGAGACAGGGCTCTGAGGCAGGATTATAGTATATGGGTCAATTTGTGGATTAAATGTATCTCAAGAGTCAACATTTTATGATTCTGCAAGGATGAGTGTAATTAAAAGTGTATTCGATGGTGTTGGGAAAATAGAATGGTTTGGTCAGGACCCTTACCTTGGGTCCGGTTGGGTGGGGTTCAGCATATCCTTTATAAGCAAATTGTGTGTGTGTGTGTGTGTGTGTGTGTAGTTAGTGCACATGCACGCCAATGTATCTTTTTAGTTTTGTTGCTATTGTTGTGTTCTTCAGAGTTTGTGAAGCAGACTGGCTGACTACTGCCTCGGGCAGCTGCCGCTGCACAAGTGGCCATGCTTTCCAACCTGTGGCTTCCAAGGACCTGTTTGCCAGTTACCTAGCTCATAGACCTGCATGTAAGGGGTCTGGTGACCTAGCCTGGCATGTGTGGGGTCTGGTGACCCAGCCTGGCATGTGAGGGGTCTGTGAATGGGCTTGAGGGGTCTGTGAGATCCAGACCCAGCCCTAGCTCAACAGACAGACCCTGCTTAGCCCAGGATATCATTGTGACAGGACCCTCACAAACATGCAGTTGCTGTGCAGGAACACGCCACTGCCTTCTGACTAAGCACTTACAGAGACTCCCGTTGACATGCAGCTGGCTGAGGCAGGGATGTAATTAGAAGGTTGGTTTCATTCCAACACCATCACCTTCTTAAGAAAAGGATAACCTTTCTTTATCTGGTATGTGACCTTTTAGTTGAGCCTGGAGTACTGGGGGCTGTTCCGAGACAGTGCTTAACTGGCACAAACAATACTTATTCTGTGATGATTGTTCCTTAGTGAGCTTCCTGCAGCAAAAGTGATGAGTTGTTTGAGAGTGTCCGGTTCTAGTACTGGAGCTGTTTCCATCCTTTGTTATTAAAAATGGGCCCAAGTTTTCTCTCCCTATGGGAGCAGGGAAAGATGAATAATTTTGCTTCTGAATGCAGGATAGTAGTTAAGAGTGTAGATTCTGGAGTATTAGAGACCTGCCACCAACTAGCTGCTTACTTAAGCGTTTTGCTCCTTAGTTTATTCTATAAAATGTGAATGATACCACACAGGGTTTTTGTGAGGATGAAAATGGAAAATGTATGTAAAATACTTAGTATAGTGCCTGTCACAGATGAGCGCTCAATTCCTATGAAGTATTTAACTATTTTCTTTATTTATAGGTACTGAATCTTCTATATAATTATTTTATTCCTGAACTTCCCAAAATCAGAATTCCATCAGTAGAAGTGGTCAACAGCAGAAAGTTTTAAGACATTTAGCAAGAATAGATTCAGGCCATTTGCAAAATGTAGGAGACTTCTGGCATTTGTAGGTTTAAGTTTTGCAGTTTCTGCTATTCAAAGTCAACCTCATGGATCCATGACATGGTATATTTTATCTACAACCTTAATGTAAAAGGGATAAAAAGTAGTCAGGTGCCATGTTCTTCTCTGGGAACTGACTCCACTCAGAGGGATGGGCCCGCAGAGCTGGGCTTGTACCTTGCAACACAGCTGAGCAACCCAGTTTTCTCTCCTGAATTGTTCTGGTTTTCTGGAGATATAAGAGGAGGAAATTGGGGGTAACATCTTATGATGCTGTCATTTATTTTTAAATGGCTTAGGAAAAAAGTGTGTATGTCTGTATATATTACACAGAGAGAAAGCAAACTTCACAGAGTGCTAACAATGGTAAATCTAACTAAAGGATATACAAATGTTTATTGTACTACTCTTTCAACTTCTCTTTGGTTTAAAACTTTAAAGGTTAGAAAAAATTTTTAATGGAAAATAAAATTCACTTTTTAAAAGATTTTTTTAAAAAAATTCTTGAATTAGAAATTCATTCCAGAACTTCTAGTCATGTCCTCTGAGCTTTGAGCTGAGCAACTGCATATTAGTCCTGGGTGGTAGGGACCAGGCACACACACAGAAGAGAAAACTGGACTTCAGAGAGAGAGGAGAGAAGCAGAGATCCTGGAGAGAGTCTGAGATCCCTGGGAAAGGGGGAGTGTATGCTTGATTCTTGATCTCCAGGTTCTGGCTCCGAAGGCCTGGTTCTGGGGCGAGGCCTAGCTCTTCTTTCTGCCTCTGAGTTCCACGAGCTACCCTGGTGTCCTTCCAATAAATTCTCTACAAATTTTTTTGCTTAAGATAGCTCAAGTGGTTCTGGTCCTTGTGAACAAGTGGGCTGGGATTAGACTCCTGGCTGGCCTGGGTAAGAGGTACACAGAGGCACGCATGGGGCTCTTCCTCTGAGCTGGTGAAGCGTGGCTGGCTTAGCTAAAGAGTGCGCTAGAGGACGGCTAGCTTCCGCATCTCAACAGAGTGTGTGCAACATGCAGCACATGTAGCAATGGAAAGAATCAACTCAAAGAATCATTTCCAATTGTACTTTATAGCTTTCAAGGGGGTAAATCATATGCATAGTAGGAATGTGTTCCTCAGGCCACCAATTCAGGTGTACAGAAGAAAAAGTAATATTCTTTTATTTCCTATGACTAAACTTAAGTCCTATCTGTGGCCTCCCTTCTACCTGGTAGCAGAATCGGGGTTGCTCACTAGGTTTGGTGTTTTCCCCCTTTTCCTCTCGGGGAGAGTGTTGGGAGGACGGGCGGTAACCTTGGGCCATCATCGCTGGTGCCCATCTGGCATCTGCAAAGATGTCCCCCCTCACCCTCAGGTCCTCCTGGCTCTCAGTGTGAGGCTTCTCCTGGCCACTTGCTCTCAGGTGTCTGACCTGCTGCCTGGGTGCATGGGGACTCTGAGGCAGCTGCTGGCCTCTCTGCCCACATGCCTCAAGGGCTAGAGCATTCGACTGTCCACAGGGGTGGAGTCTTACTACTCCCTGGGCTCAGATTTTTCCAACAGATTCTGAGAGTTCTTCCATCCACCTTCCTGCCTAACCTTAGCTTGTAGGGAGAAGGGCACAAGGGCCTTTCTCAGGTTACCAATGTGACTTTCTCTACCTTCCCTCTCAGGCAGCCCTGGAATGGGCGACTGGATCATAGACCTCTAGAATTCTTCTCAATGACTGTTTATGGCACAGTTACTTTTAAAACTTAGTTTTTTATTCTTTATTAGAGTGCCTGCACAGAAATAGCATTTTCATTGTTTTTCTTTAGTTACAAAATAACCACAGTTAACAAATGAGACTTTCTATATTGCCCTTGTAAAAACATAGGATTCATAATTTAATAATACATAGTATGACATGATTTTATGCCCTGAGTCTTTTTGGGTATTAGCTTTTGATATCTACAGCCCAAGCTTTGGGATCTCAAAACCCTTTTCTTCTCACAAATCCTGTTTTGAAACCCAAAAGCAAGGAATTGACTTCTTTGTTATCTGCATTTTGTTGTAATGAACCTACCCTGAGGCAATGATGGCCCAGGTCTAGGTCAAATGGAGACTGGTCAAGGGGTACGAGGAAGTGTGAGCTATAGAGGGTGGGGAGGGGAGAGCATCATCAGGTCATATTCTTCTGCTCTATATGCCAGTGTGGTGTTCATGAATTTGGGGATTTAAATAGGTCCCAGAGTTTTTCTTGCCAATGTCAAGGTTTTCCTCTATGGACAGGTAAAAGATTTTCTCTTGCCCAAATTCTACTAGATGGTAACATCTTACCTACCTGAAACTTGGGTTGGATGGAACAATCTCAACAATCCAAACACAACTAGAGACAGGAGATAGCAAGCAAAGTCTCCAAGTCACTAAAACAGGTTTCGTAGAAGGTATTGACCAAAGAGTTCATTCATAGGAGAGCCTGTTAAACCTTTAAAGAAAGCCTATTTATTTTTATTTACATGTTCAAATACCCCAGTTATCAAGTTTCTGTGCCAGAGTGGGATTGGTAAGTGACAGGAAAATCTGGTTGTATATTACAAACAGTAAGAACAACTGCTCGCCTGATAGCAGTGGAGGGGTCGTAAGTATAACAAAAATCATGTACAAACATTTAAAATAATCACTAACATCTAGAGACTTTAGTGTAAATACACTGTGTCTTAAATTTCTCATTTGTTCCTGCATCCAGCACTGTAATTGATTATCGTGTCTTAGAGCTCTGTGCGAATTCAGAGGAATCTAATCCAATTACAAAATTTGGGATTTGTAATTTAACAATATGACATAATAATAATGGTATGATATGATTTTATGCCCCTAGTCTTTTTTTTTTTTTTTTTCCTGTATGGGTCAGTTTATGAGGAAATTAGGATGCTATATGTTAAATCCTATTTATGTGATTACTTTCATTATGTTAAACAATACTCCAAAGGCCACAAGCCATGAAGTTATACAATTACTTCCCCATATTTTGCTCAGGAACACAAAAATAAAATACATAGAAATGTTCAAGTGAATTTTTGAAATTCACTGAAAGTTGGCCTTTTCTTTTCCCCTCCAAAAGGTGGTGATTAAGGGTCAGGAAGTCCAGGGGCATGGAGGAAGGATGAAAATGAAACATGTGAAAAGCAAATATTTTTGCTAGATTTCATTTTCAAAATGTCAGATCTTTCCAATTAAAAAAAAATTTTTTGCACCAAAAAAAAGTTTCAATACTTTTCATTCCACTCTTGTCAACTTTAGCCAAAGTCTTCTGAGCTGCAGCCATTTTGCTATTTTTCTTTTCAGTTTCTTTAAATCTTTAGTGTTAAACTTAGTGTAATCTTCTTTTGCTTCTGCAGGCTCATCTTATAACTTTATTTTCTTTGACGGAGGAATTGGCAATGAAGCTGAAGTTTCTGGAAGCTTTAAGTATTTAGATGAGTCATCACTTAATTCTTTAGGGAGGTGTATTAGTCTGTTTCTGTTGTTTATAACAAAATATCTATCTGGAACTGAGTGATTTACAAGAAAATGAAATTTATTGCTTATAGTTTCAGAGAGTGGGAAGTCCAGAGTCCAGGGAACATATCTGATGAGGGTCTTCTTTGGTGGTGACTTTACAGCAATGCAGGGGTCTCCTATGGCAGAAAATGGCAGAGCAGAGAGAGAGAGAGACTTTCATGTGCTCTCCTTGTAAAGCCCTCAGAACCATGCCCATGACCACCATTATTAATCTACTCACTAGGGCATGGTGCTCAGGATCTAATCACCTCTTCAAGGTCCCACCTTTCAACTACCATAATAGGCTTTCCCACCCTAACAGTTACAGTGGGGATTAAGCTTCAGTGACTTTGGGGGGGCCATTCAATGCACTGTAGGTGGTAATCAGATATCAGGCCATGAGCATAATGAATATTATCCTCTTCCTTGTCACTCAAAACCTGGTCACCAGAGAAAAATGCAGTTAACTGTACCCAGACACTGACATTTACCTTATTGGTTTTCAATACAGCAGTAGTTTGGTTAACCTTTTTTTCCCCAGCCATTTTAATGTCTTTTCTTTGCTGTACTTTTACTACTTCTTGTTGTTTATTTCTTTCTTCTCTGTCATGTGGCAAAGTACCTTCTCAAGTTCAGGAAGTTTCAGCAACATGCAATTTGGAAATAAGTCATCTGCCACAACTTGACCTAGGGGTTGAAACTTTCCCTCTTTCTCAGTCTTTCTGAGGCAACGCAGAAGCAGAGAGGGTCCAGGGGTGTGGCAGAGTGGAGAAGCCCTCCTGATTGAACTGATTGATTTATAAACCAAGAGTGGTGTTTTTCCTTGAAAATTGTTATTTCAAACAGCGCTGTAGACAAATATTGAACAAGTAGATGGCTCCTTCCCCTGAACGTGGGTTAAACAGTTTTACAAACATAAGCCCACTTTTCATCTTCTTTGAAGCATCTTTTAAATATTCTGGAACAAATATTGAACAAGTAGATGGCTCCTTCCCCTGAACGTGGGTTAACCAGTTTTACAAACATAAGCCCACTTTTCATCTTCTTTGAAGCATCTTTTAAATATTCTGGAAGCAGACACATGTGCTGCTGGGCATGAGCCCTGTTCCCCTGTCCCTGCAGTCCCTGCCTGCAGCCATGCTGTCCCCTGTTCTGGGATGCAGGAGGTGCTGTAGGCCTCAGCTTCTGAGCCCACTGAAAATGGCGAGAGAAGGCCCTGAGTCTTTTTGGACATTAGCTTTTGATAACTAAAGGCCAAGCTTTTGGATATAAAAACCCTTTTTTCTTGCAAAGACTGTAATTGTGTTCCCCAAAATTCACATGTTGAAGAATTAACCCCCACTACCTTAGTATTTGGAGATAGGGCCTTCAAAAAGAGGTAAGTAAAAACAAGGCCTCTAGGGTGCCTGAATCCAATTTGACCTGTGTACTATTTATAAGAGTAAATTTGGACACACAAAGGGACACCAGAAATGTGCACCCACAGAGAAAAGGGCATGTGAGGACCCAGCAAGAAGGTGGCCATCGGCAAGCCAGGGAGAGAGGCCTCAGAGCAAACCAAATCTGCCGACACCTTCATCTTGGACTTCTAGCCTCCAGAACTGTGAGAAAGTAAATTTCTGTTGTTTAAGCCACTCAGTCTGTGATATTTTGTTATGGTTAGCCTGGACAGTCATGGAGAAGTCCAGTGGTTTCCCAAGGCCTCGAGGAAGACACAGAATTGAGCCCAGTGCTCTTCCGCCAGGGCATGCAGCTTTGGTGTAGCAAAAGAACATAAGGCTTTAAGTTCAAATCAAGGCCTTGCCACCCAGAAGATGGGCTGCAGTTTGTAAATGCCTTAACTTCTCTGAACCTCAGTTTCCTCATTTATAAAACACAGATGAACTGTGCAAATTACATGAGATTACATTCAGATTCCACATGTAAAATACCTAGCGAGGCCTGGCACATAATAGGTATGTAACACAAACAATTCTATTATTATTTCTACTACACCATATCATAACGTTAGGCTACCAATAAAAGTTTAAATTGCATTTGTTATTCTCCATTAAAGAATAACATGGGGAAGTATGCTGTTTTTAAAATAGATTTTGGGCTTTATGAGATGAGAGTCAAATGTCTTGGTGGTTACAGGGATGAGCGTTAGGTTTTCAGAATGCTAGAGTATCCAGAACTGTTCCCCAAAGATTGTCAGTAGTTGAGATTACAGTGTCTACGTTTTGTGCCCCCTGAACCGGTTTTAGTTTTTATTCTCCCTTTTTAGTTTTTATACCAAGGACCCCAGTTCTCTCATCTATGCCCCACGGTGTCGGAGGCCCTCACATTGACTTTTTTTTTTTTAACTTTATTTTATTCTTTTGTGTGTTTTCCGAAGTTTCTATAATGAATAATGAATATGTATTGCTTTTAAATCAAGAAAACAAGCTTCATAAAATCTACCAAGAGCTCTACCAAGGTAAGAGAAGTACGTGATGAATTTGGCCCTTCTGTCACTGCTGCCCTTAATGGAAGGAATGATAGTGACAGATGCCGGACTACAGGGGTGGAGGGGGACTGAAAAGGGAGCAAGTAAAGAGACGTGTGGATGAGAGAGCGAAAAGAAAGCTGGACCTGGGACGCCTTTTTTAGGAAGGGGGAAGATGTGGGTGTATTTGTAGGTGGAGAGGAAGTAGCTCCTGGAAAGGGTAAGGTTAAAAATCTAGAGAAGAGAGGCACTGGGTTTGAGGCACACACAGGTGAGGGGCTAGCCCGGGACATGAGGGCTGAAAGCTCCTCCTTTGGCACAGGCAGGAAGGAGGAAAGTTAGGGTCATGATAGGTAAGTTTAGAGGAAGAGGGGAGAGAAGTTGAGGAGCTCCTGTCTGACAGCCTATCTTCTCTGAGAAATGATCTCAACTGCTGAGATTGAGGGGCACAGGCTGGAGAAGGGTCTTAAGGGCACTGTGTGGAGCTGCGCTAAATAGGGACACGTGAAATTATTGCTGGTCAGGGCCGAGATCCTGGCCCAGACTGAGAGAAAATGGGGATATAGAGGCAGCCATAAGTTACTAAAGTTTTTTGAGGGAAGGAGTAGTGTGCTAGTCCACTTTGTGCTGCTGTCTGGCTACTGCTATGCTATGGCTAAGGCCTGGAATCCTCACAGCGCCAATTGTCTAGCTCTTAATCCTGTTTGTGACGCCAATTGTAAAGCTAGGCGACCACGCCAGTTGTTGCGGCTCTTTTACCTACCTGCCGATAATCCTGCACCGACTGGGCCAATGGTTGAGCTAGGGCTGGGTCTGGAGCTCTCAGACCCCTCAAGCCCATTCACAGACTGGGTCACAAACCCTTCCCACACCAGGCTGGGTCACCAGACCCCTTCACACAGGTCTATAAGCTAGGGAACCAGCCACACGGTCCTTGGAAGCTGCAGGTCTGGAAAAACATGGCCACGCAGGGCTGGCGCCTGAGGGAGTAAACACCAGTCAAAGTGGCGCCGCCATGCAGGTGCGCTTACTCCACCTACACACACAATGTTTACCAAACTACCCTGAACCGGCTCTGAGGCGAGGGGAGCCTGACCAAATTGTTCCATTTTCCCAATGGTTGCTATAACAGACTTACCTGAGACTGGGTAATTTATAAAGAACAGAGGTTTATTTGGCTCATGATTCTGGAACAGCTGCATCTGGTGTGGGCCTCGGGCTGCTTCTACTCATGGCAGAAAGCAGCAGGCAGAAAGCAGATCACATGGTGAGAGGAAGCGGGAGAGAGAGGGGAGGTGCCAGAGCCTATTAAACAAGTAGCTTTTGCAGGAACTAATAGAGTGAGAACTCACTCAAACGCCCACCCCCAGAGAGAGCATTAATCCATTCATGAGGGATCCGCCCCCATGACTCAAACAGCTTCCAGCACTGCCACATTGGGAATCAGATTTCCACATGAGTTTTGGTGGGTACAACATATCCAAACACTATCAAGTAATGTTACGACAAAGGTATTTCAGGAAATTTTAAAAAGTGATGGTATACCAGATGGTGCACGTAAGCTTTGTCAAATTCTACAGCCACTGGAAATGGGTCAAAGAAGGGATGCCTAGCAGGGTCTTCTTGAAGGAAGACCACCTACACCTTTATAATAAGGGAGGTGTATAAGAGTAACCAAACCACGTTTCTCCTTGGCCAGCTGACTCCCGGTGACGCTCTGACAATAGGACATATAAAAGGGAGACTGGAAGCCTGGAGGAGATTCTTGGAACTGTTTTGCTGTCTGCTCCTGTCAGCGTCACCTACGAAAAGTTCTTTACCCTGGTGATGACAATTGGTTCTGGTTTCCATATTTTCCATACTTCTGAGCTAACCTCATAATATCCCATTGGAGACACCAGCACTGGCAGGCAGCACCCAGCCTGGGCCGTAGCTCATCAGGGCCTCTCCTCTAAGCTTCTAGATGCTGATAACCCTGGATCTTCCCTTTGTCTTTCTGGCCCTAGGGATGGTAGCTGCTTCCTGCAACTATATGTTACTGCAGTCCTTCCCACTTTACCTGGACAATCCTCCAATACCTGTTTAACTAGTTTCTTAAGTTAAATTCTTTCTGAAAAACTAACTGATATGGCTTTTGTTTGCTAGGGCTGCTGTAACAAAGTACCCCAAACTAGGAGGCATAAACAACAGAAATGTCTAGTTTCTGGAGGCTAGAAGTCTGAAATCAAGGTGTCGGCAGGGTTGGTTCCTTCTGAGGGCTGTGAGGACGGGATCTGTTCGAGGCCTGTGCCCTGGGCGTGTAGATGGTCATCTTATCCCTGTGTCTCTTCACACTTTTCCCCCTTATACCTGCCTATCTCCAAATTCCCCCTTTTCATAAGGACACCGGTCATCCTGGATTAGTGCTCATCCTAATTTCACTTCAACTTGGTCACCTCTGTAAAGACCCTATCCCCAAATAAGGTTATATTCTGAGGAACTAGGGATTAGGACTTTAACATGTAAATACTGGCAGGGAGGGACACAATTCAACCTGTAACAGTCAACTTCAGCATAATGAACAGAAATGAGAGAAAACTGTGTTTAAATTTTGATCATCCCGCTTCTAGCTCTGTGTCTTTGGGCAAGTAGCTTAGTCTCTCAAAGACTCAACTTTTATCTTCTGTAAAATGAATATAGAAATTGCTATTTCAAAGATTAAATTAGATAATATGAGGGTACTGCAAAAAGTTCATGGAAACATTAGTATTATCTTTTAATTCTATTTTTCCATGATTTTTTAAAAGTACCATTGTATAGAGAAATTCCAATTCTCTTTCTTTTTTTGGAGGGGGTGGGGGATACAGGGATCTGAACTCTTGACCTTGGTGTTATCAGTAACACACTCTGCTCTCCCAAGTGAGCTAACCAGCCAGCTCTTTTTTTCATTTTTTAGGAGAAGATAGAATGGGTTGCTCTTTCTTCCCCTGCTCACTCTGTTATTCTTACTCTGTTCAGATGAAAAGATGATTTCTTTGCTCAGAACTCACTCTGAGACTGGACTGACAAGGGCCGTACCGATCGCTGGAAATCCACACCTCCACTCCCAGCTCTCTGCAACCTTTCATTCTCACTCAAGTGGTGTCACCAGGGCTTCCTCCTGGCCTCCTATGCTCTGTAACTCATTTCTCCCTCCCTTTGGCAGGATCTGGGCATGCCTCTTTTGGGACCCCACTTTCCCAAACAAGTCTTGGCCAAGTTTCTCACGCTCAAGTGGTGTCACCAGGGCTTCCTCCTGGCCTCCTATGCTCTGTAACTCATTTCTCCCTCCCTTTGGCATGATCTGGGCATGCCTCTTTTGGGACCCCACTTTCCCAAACAAGTCTTGGCCAAGTTTCTCACTGCTAACCACACCCCTGCCTCTCGAGGGAGAATGCTTTTCCACACACTGCTTTGTTTGGAAAGCCTTGTTCCTGGGGGCTGACAAGCTGTGAGAAGCTTAAAATGTAATGGTTTACCTATGAACAACACAACTAAATATAGTCATGCAATATGCAATATTTAGGAACAGAAGAGCATTGTTTAAACAAGGTTTTGAATAGTTTCCTCCATGTAGGAATACAGTGAATGGCCTCAGCAAAATCTATATTTTTTTGTTGTTTTGTTTTTTAAAATTTTTTTCTCTTTTTATTTATTTATTTTTGCATTCTAAGATGTTGTTGCAGAGCAGTTGCGGGGGAGGAGGAAAGGGGAAAGAGGAGGGAGATAGGGTGGGAAGAGGAGGAGGGAGGAGGGGAGGTAGGTTGTGGTTGATGCATGTGGCACCTCTTTCATTCCATCAGGGGAGCTCAGGGGGCTTCTGTCAACAGCTTGGTGGTTGTTGCTGGGCTGGATGCAGACATCTGAGGGGCAATGCTAACACCCTTGGTGCCCACCCACCTTGGCTCAAGAGCCCGGGATGCTTCCAGTGGTGGCTTGGCGGTTGCTGCTGAGCTGGTTGTAGAGGTTGGGGGGATGTGGTTGAGGCCCTCGGGCCCCCACTGCCCCAGCTTGGGAGCCTGGGGCACTTCTGGCAGCAGCCTGGTGGTCGCTGGGCTGGATGCTGATGTTGGAGGTGCATGAGGCCCTCTGCTCCCCTCCCCACCCCCGGCTTGGGAGGCCAGGGTGCTTTTGGCAGCAGCCTGGTGGTCATCGCTGGGCTGGATGTGAACATCAGCAGGGCATGGCTGAGACACTTGGCCCTCCCTTCCCCCCCAGCTAGGATGCCTGGGGGGCTTTCAGTCCTTCTAGGTTTCATAGGTGTTCTTTGGTGGTGTTAGACCTTTACTGGTTAATATCAGA
>NW_007728079.1:225676-231422 GCF_000696425.1 Galeopterus variegatus | reverse complement strand
TGGTGGTGTTAGACCTTTACTGGTTAATATCAGAACTTTGTCTCTAATCTGTGGGTTTTTTTGTGTTTTCTTTCAGTTCTATGTTACATTATTAGCTACCCCCACCACTTAAACTCTGCACTGGAACTAATTTGTTGTCCTTTGGTTACTTCTAAAATGGGGGAACTTCCTGTGGGAACCAGCACTTGAGCCCTGTGGTTGAGCGAGATTGCTCCTTTGCTTCTGATTCCCTGGGGAAGGCTTTTTGTGCAGCTCAGGTTTTAATTGTTGACCTTGTAAGCACTTCTGGGTCTTGTGAGGTCTGATACACCTGGGTTGTGTGGAAACTCTGGTCTGGTCCTGAGTCTTATCAGCAAACTGCACCCCCTATAGTTCTATATTCCTGACCAGTCTCCACTGAGTGGGCCTGTGCTGGTTGGGGGGCAGATCAGCTGTCCATGCTGTGTCCCAGAGTTCCCCCAGTGGGCCTGTGCCCCCCACCCCCCACACTCCAGACACTTCCCATGGGGTAGGCCATGGTCTGGTCCCTTGTGATGACTCACTGGCCTCTGAGTGGCTCCTTTTTTCAGTCATCTGTGGCACCTCGCTCCTGTGTGGGTCCACAGGAACCCTGTCAGTGGTCTTCCTAGCCTGGGGGTCATCAAGGCCCTCTTCTCCCCTGCAGTCTCCAAGCAACTTTATACAAAAGGCACAGCAGCAGCTTTTTTCAGCTCTTGCTCCATGTGCTCACCAGGGCCTGCTTTGGTTGGGGCTTGAAACAGTCAGAGTGATCTGTTCTTTCTCTCATCATGGCTTTTTCTGCCTTCGTGAAATCTGTAGGTCTCTCTTCCTCTTCCCCTGAGCTCTAGCGGCCCCAGCTTGACAGACGTTGCTTTTTAATAGTTGCAAATTGGTTGACTGTGGGAGAGGGTAATGCTGAGTATCGTCTATTCTGCCTTCTTGAATGGAAGTTCCAAAACCTATATCTTATATTTTGAAAAGTAATGGGATTTTTAGAGCAGGAAGAAAACTTTCAGCAGCAGCGCTTCTCATATTTTAATGTAAATAGAAATCAACTGGGGATCTTGTTAAATGCAGATTCTGATTCAGGAGGTCTGGTGTGGGGCCTGAGATTGATTCTACAGTTCTAAAAAGTCCCCAGGTGATGCTGATATGTCTGTCCACCCACCACATTCTGAATAGGAAAGCTTCAGAGAGCAGAGGTTCTCGATACTGGCTGCACGTTATGATCATCTGTGGTATTTTAACAAATATTTATGCCTGCTTTCCAGCATCCAGAGGTTCTGATTTAATTGGTCCATGGTAGGACTCAGGGATTTATGTCTTCTTTAAAATTATCCCAGGTGTCTAAGCTGCAGCCCAGGTTCGATCATTGCTCTAGTCCATTGCTTTTTAAACTTTAATATGTATACAAGTCACCTGGGGATCTTGTTAAAATGTATACTCTGATTCAGTAACTCTGGGCTGGAGCCCAAGACTCTGTTTTTCTTAAATGCTTCTTGGTCAAGCTAAGGCTGCTGGTTAATGGACCACACTTTGAGTAGGAATAGTCTAACTTAGAGTTTCTCAACCTTAGCACTACTGACTTTTTGGACCAGATATTCCTTTGTTGTAGGGGTCTGTTCTCTGCATTGTAAGATGTCCAGCAGCATGTAGATGCCAATGTCATATGTCTACTCTTACCACCACTTGTGACAACCAAATAGTTCTCTAGGCATTGTCAAATATCTCTGTGTGTGTGTGTGCATGTGCATGTGCAAAATCACCACTGTCACCACCACTGTCACCTACCACGTTAGCCTATCCAACCTTCTCATTTTTGTGGAAACTGAAGTCCAGAAAGTCCAGTGTTAAAATGTTCTCATCTTCTAGGGCCCTCAGAACCTGTAGGTATCAGAAAGTTGACAGATTATAAGGCTGACAGCTGCCTTACAGAGTGTGGTAGATAGAATAATGACACCCCCTTCCAGAAGTCTGTGTCCCAGTTTCCAAAACCCAGGAATACAGTAGTCCTTCCCTTATCTGCAGGGGAGAGTAGAAGATGCTATGCTGTTAGCTTTGCAGATGGAGGAAGGGGCCACAAGCCAAGGAATGCAGGCAGCTTCTAGAAGTTGGAAAATGCCAGAGAATGAATTCTGCCCTTGAGCCTCCAGAAGAAATCCAGTCCTGTCTACATCTTGATTATAGCCCAGTGAACCCATTTCAGATTTCTGATCTTCAAAACTGTGAGAGAATAAATTTGTGTGTTATTTTAAGCCAATAAGTTTGTGCTAAATTGCTAATGCAGCAATACACTAATTAATACACAGAAGAACGTGATAAACAGATAAACAGTCCTTTGTTGTGGGGGAAGCAGAAGCAAGTTTGAACTTGGGTAGAATGGAGTGGGTAGGAAGGTGATTGAGGAAACCGAACAGACCTTGAATTGGGTAGAAGAACCAATAACATTGTTCCAAGTTATGAGTAACTGATGGACAATTGTGTATGGACCAAGACAGGGCTAGTGGGAGCAGATGGCTGAGGCAGGCACCTGGCAGATGGGGAGGTATGCAGGGTGCCCATGTGGGACCACAGAGCTTCAGCTCACTGCTGCTGTGTTGGGGGTTCTAGCAGCCTTTGTGGTCCTCAAAGTTTGCTGGACGTTAGAATCACCTGGGAAAATTTTAAAAATCCTGCTGCTCAGGCTGCACCCATACTATTAAGTCAGAATCTCTGGGGACATCAGTAGTTTTAAAAAATTCATGTGATTCCAACATGAAGCCACATTTGAGAATTGGTGTGTTAGAAGGTGAACAGGTGAGGAACAGACTAGTAAATGCATCGAACTCTTAACTTGTTCCAGGAACAACAGCCCTTTGGTACTCTGAGGTGGCCACTTTCCTGGGGGAATGATGCAGGTGGGGAACCTGGTACCACCTGATGTCTCACAGCTGGAAGGTGGTGGAGTAAGGATGAGGGTTCGACCAGGTCATATGTACAGGGGTCCAACCACAGGCAGTGGGGATCTCAGTAGCAGGGCAGGACAATGGGGAAGAGAAGAAAGCTGGGAACACTAAAAGGTACTTCAGAAAGTTCCTGGAAAAATAGAATTGAAATCTTTCCAAGAACTTTTTGAAGTACTCTCATATTGGGAGTCAGGTTGAGAGTGAGGCTACTTATCTAAATCATGGCATCCACAGAAGTTTGAAGAATTCACACTTGTGCTGGACTGAGGCCACTATCAAGGAAGAAAGGGCAAGTCTCCAGAAAGCTATGTACCACCGTAGCTTTTATCTCGTTAACTTTTGCTATTTCAGAACACATCTTGCAGGTACTTCTTCCAGAAAGCCTTCCCTAACCCCTAAGTCTGAGTTAGATTCTCCCTTGTGAAACATTTTTTAATAGCTCAAACTCTACTCACTAGCCCTTTGGTGACAACCAAAAGTATCTCCAGACTTTGTCAGATGTTCCCTGGGAACAAGGTCACTCTCAGTTGAGAACCACTGGCCTAGAGTGCTTAGAAATGCTGGAAGGGGAGCACGTGGACGTGTGCACATCAGATATGCGTCACTCTGTAGTCATATGAAGGCTCTGACTCATTGCTTCATGACCTCACCTACCCTCCATCCTCTTTCTCCAACCCAGACACTCACTTGGTGTTAGAAGTAGCAATGCCACATCTACAGAAGCAGCAATTGTGTCTATGCCACTTAGTTAAAAAAAAAAAAAAAAAGGTTCATCCTCTCAGTCCTGTAAAACTGGGACTCTTTTCCTGGCTTTATTCCATGCAAGAAGCCTTCCTCCTTCAGCATGGGAGCCGCTCCCCGAAGTGCTCCACAGCACCTCTAAACCCTTGGGGCCCTAGGCAGGAGCTGAGACCCTTCAGAGAGGATAGACCTGCCTGGGGGTGGAGTGGTTCAGAGCAAGTAGCTAGTGCAAGTGCCATGTAAAGAGATTTCTTCTGTGGCTCCACACATCAATCCTTTTTCACACTTGGAAAATATGTGCTGAGCCAATCACACAACAGCAGCTCCAGTCAGGCCAGTGAGTGATACTTCTCAAGATGGGTTTAATAATCAGAATGCTACACATGAGCTAATGTCTCAAAATGAACTCACTCTGCTATCTGATCTATAGGAACATGAGAAATAAAGCCACGGGGGACTCAGCGGGGGTGAATGTATGCCTGCCCGTAGGAACGCTGGGGGGATGTTTCCAGGTCCTCCCTTCAGGGTCCAAGCTGTGATGCTGGTGGGGCTGGTTTCCCTCCCTATATCCCTTCCTGTATCTCCCAGAACACCTGCCATGCTTAGAAAAAACTTGTTTTGGTTACTTAATGTATGCCTGCCCGTAGGAACGCTGGGGGGATGTTTCCAGGTCCTCCCTTCAGGGTCCAAGTTGTGATGCTGGTGGGGCTGGTTTCCCTCCCATATCCCTTCCTGTATCTCCCAGAACACCTGCCATGCTTAGAAAAAACTTGTTTTGGTTACTGTGGACAAAAAAGCCAGCTCATCTAAGAAAACATTGCGTCTTCTGTGTTTAAAGTAACAAACAAACATCTCATTTTTCACTATGCCTCATAATAAAATATTTATAACACAAAAGGGATCACAGTTTGAAAGTAGGAAACATGGAAGGGGTAAGTGGTCTCTATCAGAAAAGCAGCATGACGGAGGTGGGCAGATGGTACCCTTGACCCTCTCATCATTCAACACTTATGGGGCTTCTACCATGTTCCAGGATATGTGTGAAGCACAGGGGATGCAGGTGGAAAAGATACAGTTTGGAACTACTTGTTGGTGGTGGAAGACCAAGAAGGAAATAGCCGACTGCCAGCCAGGGGGATAAACTTAATGACGAGTAAGGGGTGACGTGGCTACACATAAGGGAGATGGGGTCAGGGAAAGCGTCCCAAAGGAGGTGTCTCGTAAGCAGATGGAAGCTCTCCAGGTGAAGGACGTGGTTGGTGAGATGGGTGGGAGAGGGAATTCCAGGCAAAGGGCAATTTAGAGGCCTAGAGGGCTTGGGCCCGTGATCTCAGCGGGCCTCTTAAGAGATCCCAGCTCTGTGCTTTGAGTGGGGACTGCAGCCACCTTCCCTGCCACACACCTGTTCCCTCACACCTACCACCGCTGCTCTCTACTCCTCAGAATCCGTCCTGCCACCCACTGCACAGGACTCCCGATAGAATTTCATCAAGTTTCAGAGCCAGAGGGAGCTTGCAGAGCATATTACCCAACTTCTACACTGAACAGCTGAGGAAACACAATTTAGGACTGAGAGCTGTTGGTGAAGCCATTATTGGCTACGCAGCTGAGTAACAGAAAGCCTGGCAGCAGGGACAGGCCACGACGCAGAGAGATGCTCGGCCAGAGTCTCCCTCAGCAGAGAGAGACTGTGAAACAGAATTTCCAGGTAAGCTGTATCCCTGCCCTTAGGCTCCACGAGACTCCTCTGTACCCTAACTACAAAGTCCCTTTTTTGCTTATGGTAGCTAAGTCAGTTTCTGCTACTTGTATTCCTGTTACTTGACAGACTTAATGAAACAGAATTCAGGCATGTAAAGTCACCAATCAGAGAAATGGTGGCTCTCAAGCTGAAACTATGAATACTGGTGTATTAGTTTCCTGTGGCTGCTATAAAAGGAATTGCCACAAATGGGTGGCTGAAACCATGGAAATTTATTTTCTCACAGTTCTGGAGGCAAGAAGTCTGAAATTGGGATCACTGGGCTGAAATCTAGGTGTCAGCAGGGCCATGCTCCCTC
>NW_007728079.1:223329-225231 GCF_000696425.1 Galeopterus variegatus | reverse complement strand
AGAAGTCTGAAATTGGGATCACTGGGCTGAAATCTAGGTGTCAGCAGGGCCATGCTCCCTCAAATCTAGGTGTCAGCAGGGCCATGCTCCCTCCAGGCTGTGCTCCTTCCAGAGACTCTAGGGGGAAATGAATTTCTTGCCTCTTCCAGCCTCTGGTGGCTAGTGGCATTCCTTTGCTTGTGGCCACATCACTCCAGTCTCTGCCTCTGTGGTCATGTGTCTTCTCATCTTCTGTCTGTGTATCAAATATCCCTCTCTATTATAAGGACACTCGTGATAGTTTTTAGGGTCACATGGATAATCCAGGATAATCTTTTCACCCATCTCAAGATCTTTAATATAATTACACCTGTAAAGACCTCTTTGTATTAGTCTGTTTCTATTGCCTAAAACAGAATACCTGAAATTGGGTAATTTATAAATAAACAAAATTTATTTCTTATGGTTTTAGAGTCTGGGAAGTCCAGGTCAAAGGAGTACATATGGTAAGGGCCTCTTCCTACAATGATGCAGGGCGTCACATGGGGAGAGAATGGCCTGAGCGAGAGTGAGCTAACCTTCTCACTCACTCTCCCTGTAAAGCCATCAGAACCACGTCCATTATTCCATGAATGGATCAATCCATTCATGAGGGCACAGTCCTCACAATCTAATCCCCTCTTAAAGGCCCCACCTTTCAAATACCATAATTGGATTTCCCACTCCCTTAATACTGTTACAATGGGGGTCAGTTTTCCAATACATGAAAACTTTTGGGGGATACATTTAATCCATAGCACCTTTTTTGACAAATAAGGTAACATTCGCAGGTTCCAGGGATTAGGCTGTGGATATTTTTTGTGGGGCCATTATGTGGCCTGCCACAATTGGAATATTTTTTTTAAAATTCCAGTTAAAAAATGGGTTAGCTGTCAGTGGAAGGATAAAGAAAGGTAGAATCAATGAGTGGGTCAAATAAAAGGAATCCAGATGTAGAGAACACAAGGATCTGATTCTCAAGGTTGGTATAGCCCCTTGGAGGAGATGGACGCCTCATGTTATTGTGGCCCACCAGCCATGATCAGCCAACTAGCATCTCTTGTTCTGATTTCAAGGAACTTTCTGATAATTTGGCTGCTTGTATAGATTAACATATAGTGAAAGAACATGCTGATCTGTGTTCCAAAGTATCTAGTTCATTGGATCATTATATTTCTCATTGTAAAATTTAAACATCAGAATTCTGGGGTTTTTTTGTTTATTAGTTTCTATGAGTTTGGGTAATGTGTATCAGGTTCTGAGATAGGGCTGTCCATCTTACAAGTTCAGAAATACAATTTGCCAGCACACCAATAGTGAATCCATCCCTGACAGAAACAAAAATCTTCTGATCATGTTTCCAAATTCCTAAGGAAGGAGCTAATGGGCCGAACTCGAGTCGGTGTCCCACCTTGGAGCAATCAACTCTGGTGAGAGAATGAGGCTCCTTTGAACGTACTGCTTTTATTTTAGATTCATTTGGGAGGGATAAGTCAGTTTCCTTAATAGTGGGAGAATATGGCAAACAAATGTAATAATGGCCCCCTGCAGTCTGTACTGTTGTTTAACTCTCAGAAGGCATTCTATTTTTAAGTGTCAGCTGTATCATCTACTAAGTCTTCTTCATAATCGGTATTTGTGTGTGTTTTCAGGATGCATGGTAAAACTGTATTCTTTTTCCAATGCATTCTTTTTGCTTCTACCAAATTAATCTTTATAAAGCACCTTTAATTTATGATCTATGATGACAATTACTTATATATCCTCTCTATGTTTTTAGTCCTATCTATGTATCTCCTGTATTTTATTACTTAATATTTTTCTTTAAATCAACTCACTCTATAATTAAATATATTAATTTAAAAAACAAACCTTCTGGGCCGG
>NW_007728079.1:221308-222341 GCF_000696425.1 Galeopterus variegatus | reverse complement strand
CTGAGGGTTGCGATCCGTTGCCGGACACGAAAAAAGACAAAAAGAAAAAAAAAACAAAAAAAACCCTTCTCTACCATGAATGGAAAACTGATATCACTTTTCCCTATATTGCTTTATAGAGGGTGATTATATAAATAAACACAGCAGGATGTTAGAATGTTGTTTCCAACCACGGTTTTGAGTGACGCTCCAATATGATAGGTATATTACCAAAGTTAATGTGCGATCGACTACTCATGTGCAAGTTTACAAAGGAAATTGTAAAGTACTGGTTTCATAACTTTTGTACTCCTTAGCTAGATCAAAGATATTTAAAATAAGTCAGATTGTGAATAAAAAGGAAGATTTGTGGAAGATCTCTTAGGAGGGACCTAGTGCTATGCTAGAGACCTAAGGGGGTAATGGTTTCTCCTCCAACCTAGCGCAAAAAGCTTCCTTGGGACCACATGGAGAGGTATGGAAGGTGTTCTCTGCATTTAGGGAATAGAGAGCAATGGCACCTGACTCCCACCTTAGAAAGGGTAGAAGTGGCTGTGTTAGATGGCCCTGAACTCCTGGTTGAGTGGCCTGCAGGAATTTTAGCAAGAAACCAGAGGAGAATGCTGGCCTTTCAGGGGCTGTGAAAGGAGTCATCAGTGACCACTTGGACTAGAAATTCTTTAGTTAAGTGCCCTGCACCAGGAAATGATGCAAATCTCCATGAAAGTGCCCAAGGAAGGAGTAAGGTTTGACTTTCTGGTTGGACCAGAGATCTCCCAGCCACTAGCCAGCAAGTACCGTTTTTTTTTTTGCCTTTCTCCCTCCTCCCTGTGACCTCCCCTTTTCTAGCCCTGGAAAGAAGTAAAACAGCAGCTAACAAGTGAAGGAGGAAGGGAGTGGAGAGAGCAGAAGCCACCCACACTCCCTTTCTGGAAGTCAGGCAGCTAGCCAACTGTCAGGTAGGGGCCTTGCCTAGGGAGGAGGGAGGAAATTGAAGGGCTGACTAATATCTAGGACTTGGCATACAAACTATCAAATTAAGACTGAGTTTACA
>NW_007728079.1:220422-221216 GCF_000696425.1 Galeopterus variegatus | reverse complement strand
AAACTTTCTCCACTGGATAAAGTTTAAAGAGGACACAGGAAACAAAAAATAAAGTTGGGTTTTGATTATGTCACAGTCATTTTGTTCAATGTACATGAACATGATGAAAACAAGAAAGTTATACTTTTAGAAGTTAAAATTTTTAAAAAACCTATGAAAATCAAGTAATAAATACAATTTATTTTCTAAGTACATACAAGAAAATAGCTGCATGATTTAAACACGTAACAAACTCCTTGATTCAGGTTCAAGGTTGGCCAATTGGGTGACTGATGTTGCCACTAAACCTAGATAATTCCTTGGTGAACGGTACCCCTGCTTGGTGATGTAACACAGTTGGGGCCCCTTGACAGTCCACACCCATTTGGTTGCAATCTTAACATAGGAATGATAGACTGGGAGAGATGATGTGAACAGTCATTCTTTCTATCCCTACTTCTAAAAAGTCATGGTGAAATGTTTAGTATGTAAAGGTCTGAAATATTCATGGCTGAGTCTGTTAATTTATGTGATTTGTGTAACCATGTTTCTACCTACTGTGCCCAATGTATTTTTCTTCTCCAGTACACATTAAAATAAATATTTAACTATAAAATTAAAAAAAAATTTCAGTGGCATGCCTCCTGAAATCATCTTGCATACCACACGCTGCAAGAATCCTCAGGCCACATCTTACCTAGAAGTTGTTGTCTCTCTCTGGACCTGGCCCAGATCATGTGTACAGGGTGAAGCCTCTCTTTTTTTTTTTGTCTTTTGTCTTTTTCCATGTCCGGCAACGGATCGCAACCCTCAGT
>NW_007728079.1:209104-219632 GCF_000696425.1 Galeopterus variegatus | reverse complement strand
GTGGGATCCGAACCCTCAGGCGGGAGCGCCGCCGCGCTTCCCAAGCAGCGCACTACCCAGTGCGCCACCGGGCCATCTGTATGTGGGATCCGAACCCTCAGGCGGGAGCGCCGCCGCGCTTCCCAAGCAGCGCACTACCCAGTGCGCCACCGGGCCATCTGTATGTGGGATCCGAACCCTCGGGCGGGAGTGCCGCCGCGCTTCCCAAGCAGCGCACTACCCAGTGCGCCACCGGGCCAGCCCCGTGAAGCCTCTCTTGACTGTTCCCCACTCTTATCATGTTCTCTGGGCTCCAATCCTGTAGTGATTCATATCTGTTCTTCCTTCAGGATTCCTCTATTTCTCCTTCCAGTTCTATCAGTTTTTGCTTCATGTATTTTGCAGCTCTGTTGTTTGGTGCAAGCACATTTAGGATTGCTATTTCTTTTTGGTGGATTGATTCTTTCATTATTATATAATGTCCCTGTCTCTGGTAATCTTCTTTACTCTGAAGTCTACTTTGTTACTAACATAGCCATTGCTGCTTTTCTTTGATTAATGTTTGCATGATATATCTTGTTCCATCCTCTTACTTTCAACCAGCTGATACCATTATATGTAAAGTTGAGTTTCTTTAAAAAGCATATATTTACATAATGTTTCTAAATTCTATCTGCCAATCTGTCTTTTAATTGGTGAATTTACACATTTGCATTTAAAGTAATTATTGATACATTAGAGTGTAAGTCTTCCATTTTATATTCTTTATTTTTATTTATCTTTTATTAATGAGTATAAGCTTTATTACATCAAGTGATAAATATATACAAAGAAGCAAACAGATTTAGTCATTTTTTCCACATTTTGTTCAACTTATAGTAAACAAGGAACTTAAATCTACATATAGTATTAGTATAAAAATTGTTAGGTTTGGTTCATTGCTCTTTTTTCTATATTAATAACCTGTGCATTGAAAAATTTATAGTGATGCAAATGCTTGGGCAAAAAAAGAATTTACATTATGCAGACTGTATACTGTATGGCAAGTAGGGACTAGGTAAAGAGAACTGTTAGTATTCATTAAAAGCAAAATTCTTAAGAGTTGTATTAGCTTATGAAAAGGATCAAAGAACAATTTGTGTTACAAAATGTATTCAAAAGGAAAGATTAAAGTGAGACATTGGTATCTGGGAGGCAGATGTCAGTTTGCTGTAAGATGGATAAATTGTACATGCATCTTTTAAATCAATGCTTAAAAAAAAAAACCTGAGTGGTTCCTAACTACTTAAAATGCAAATCCTAATCAACTGCAAAATCTTTCCTACAATTTGAGACCCTAGCGAACTATAGGAAAGAAACAAGGAGGAAAAACCAAACTGTTACCATTTTAAAAACCAAACAGGGGAGATGAACGTTAACTTCACATCTTGTAAAACATGGAAAACCTTTCAAAGCTAACAAGGTGAGTAGAATCTGGCGTTCCACTCTGTTTTAGCCAAACACTCCTGAGTCAGTGTCTAGCATGAACTCATGTTAGTCTCTTCGTTGTGTTCTCGCTGCCAGTGTAAGTGAATCTGATCACTTCCTCCAACCCTTCCATGATGGCCAGCAGTTTAGCATATTTGCTTTGGAGTACCTGGCTGTTTCCAGTTTCCTGGGTGTAGACTAGGGACGATGGCCCATAGTCACTCAGCAGCTGGTGATATTGTGAGGACAACGCCATGCAGGTAAAAGACGACAGCTCTCAACTGTGTCGAGGGAGGCAGTGGTCATTTCTGAGCTCGAGTTTAATTTGTATGTCATTCCCCCACCTCCACCCTCAGTGGAAGATTGAAAAATATACACAAACAGACTTCTGGTTCAAATTGGTGAACTGTGGATGTCTTCCAGAGACCCCCAAAATTTTAGGCCTTGGGGTTAAAGGCTGATCGTTACCCTGGATGTGAGACCCTGAGCAGGATTAAGAGTGACATGTTACCTATTCTGCATACAAGCAAATAGATCGGCACTTTGGCTTGTGGCTTCCTAATATACATACTCTCATCCATCTGTCCTCATGGACGGATACAACAGGACTGTCAGACAGATAGACACACACATGTACACATACACGCACACTGTAACATATTTGAACTGACTAATAGGAGCATGACTGAAGAGGCTTGAATATAAGAAGGAGAGTATATCAGTAACTAATTAGGAGGAATGGTGTGGGACAAAGCTAGAATTTGTTGATCACTCACTATACATCAGATACCCAAAAAGCATTACCTCATTTAATTCTTTTTTCTTATTTATTTTCTTATTGACAGATAAAAATTGTATGTATTTATGATACACATCATGATGTCTTGAAACATGTATACATTGTCGAATGGCAAGATCAAGCTAACTAGCCTAGGCATTACCTCACATACTTATCCCTTATTTACGGTGAGAAAACTTAAAATCTACTCTCTTAGCATCTTTCAAGTGTATAGTACATACATACTCATTAACTATAGTTACCATGTTGTACAATAGATCTGTTGAATCATTTTTTTTAGAAGTAAGTGAGCAGAGGCTTAGGGAGATTAAATATGTTACCTAATGTCACATCTAATAATGGCAGAGTCCAAATTCAAATCTGAATTTGTCAGATTTGAAAATCTGCTTTGCTGTCTGTCTCCATGGAAGAAGGTGGAGCTTGGGGGAAATTGGTGTCAGGACATAAGGTTATAGATGGTTGGTAAAGTCTGCGAAGTGGCCACAGAGGATGGATGTGGCTGGATTTCACTGTCTACCTCAGTCCCTCTTCTTCTCACAATTGTAGTGTGCACTGCCCCGGAGTCTGCAGCCTCCTTCTTCCCAGAATAAACTCATTTTAAAGGAAAAAGCTGGGCAGAGTTCTGCTCTCCTCTGGGATCTGAAGGGAGTTGGCTGGGTCTCCTCTTCCTGAGGGTACATGACTAAGAGAGATGGGAGGGGGCCCATAGCATGGAGACTCATGGCCAAGAACATCTCAGGGTGGAGAGACCTCCAGAACATTTTTTCCATTCTGCATCAGACAGAGTAAAATTGATTAGCATTTAATTGGTTTCAGCTGTTCTTAACATGCTGCATAGAAAACTTCAATGTACTTTGCTAAATTCTATATTCCTTATGGTTAACAGATTGAAAGCCATAAACACCCTGAAGAAAACACCAGAAATCTAGGCTTTCGATCACACTGAGTTGTTTGCTATTGTTCAGCCATTTGGAATGCTCTGGGAATGCTAAATACTTTGGATTGGGCATAAAAAAAGGGGAACAAATCTATATCTGGTAAGTCGCTTGGGGAGATAGCAGACTAGAAGTAAAGATATCTGTGTGGCAGTGCCAGCTTTCCCTGCATGGCCGTGTGATTTTGGGTAAGCCTCTTTACCTTGGATTGGGCATAAAAAAAGGGGAACAAATCTATATCTGGTAAGTCGCTTGGGGAGATAGCAGCCTAGAAGTAAAGATATCTGTGTGGCAGTGCCAGCTTTCCCTGCATGGCCGTGTGATTTTGGGTAAGCCTCTTTACCTCTCTGGGTTGCACTAAGGTTTCTAATCTGGAAAATGAGGAGATTGAGCTCAGTGATAGTAAAAGCTACTTTCACCTCACGTTCTGTAACTGATTTTCATAATTCTGATGCTTCAGTACAGTTCTGGAAAATCAACAGTACAATCCTCTCTCATTAAGTGTGTAGAACAGCAGATTGTGTCTTGGAACCCAATGAGGAAGAGGTTTCAAAGACGATTCCCTGGTTAAAGCTTAAACAACAAGTCATTTTAGTCTCAAAGGTCAGAGGACAAATGAGGGGCTGGGAGAATCTCTGACTGCTTTACTGTGTGTTCCTGGTCAAGGACACTTCAGTTCCTGCCCTGCATGTCTGCATCTACACAGTGAAAATAAGGGATGCTTGTTAATGCAAAAATCTTTGTCAAGAAGTTTGGTCTCTCTGACTGCTTTACTGTGTGTTCCTGGTCAAGGACACTTCAGTTCCTGCCCTGCATGTCTCCATCTACACAGTGAAAATAAGGGATGCTTGTTAATGCAAAAATCTTTGTCAAGAAGTTTGGTTAAATGTGGAGTGCAAATAATATGCATCAGAGACTGGAGGCCACAGATGGGGCACAGCTCCGGTGACTGCTCTTTCTCAATCCTGTCTCCTGCTCTTCCCTGCATTCCCTTAAATTGTTCATTCTCCATCTTTCTCTTTGCCTTTATTCCTCCTCCTTTGCTACTTCTCTCTTGCTGAATCCCCTTTGCTAGGTCTTCTCTTTCCCAAAGTTCATGAATGACCAGAGTGGCAGCCAGAACAGCGAAAGCCCCAGAGAAGTTCTGCCCTGTGACCCAGTGGCTTAGGAGGCCCTGAGAGGGAGCCATATGAAGCCTGCTTTTCACCCACTTGGCTTTATAGTCCCTTGTTACCAAACTTCAAGTTAGCGTTCAACTGATTAACTTACAGGCCTAACCCCAAGGTCTGGGGAACTCTTGACCCATCTCTAGCAGCCCCAGGAGCTTCTTCACTTACCCTCAGTGTGACGAGGCTGAATGTGGACTGACTTATGCTTGAGCAGAGAGAAACCTGAGGCACCTCCATTGAATGATTTCCCCATCCTCAAAGCTAAGGGCTCACCTGTGCCTCCGTGAATGGGTTAATGCTCATGATATCTCAGACTGCTGGGCCCACAGCTGGTGCTGCTGCACCCATGGTCCAGGGCTTTAGGATTGCAGGCTTTCACAACAGGTGCAAGGTCAAATTCGACTCTAGCAAATGTCATTCAGTATGGTGAATGGTAACACTGAAGAGCTGTTGGCTTGGCTGCAATGGTTCTCTGGGATCTAATGCCCCTCAAAGATAGAGTAGATTTGTGTAAGCAATGCAAAGAGCTATGATAGCTACGATTTTGAAGGCAAGACTAGATAGTGGAAGTTGCAGGCTGTTTTTGTAAGGCTTCATGAGGGGTATTGTATGAATGTGGGACTCTCTTTCCCAGGACCAAATCATGCACTGGAATCTGAGGTGTGAAAGAGAGTTCAGTCTTAGTCATTGACTCCTGCATTTGGGGATGGCGGCCTTACTAGACTAGAAAGTGGATGAATAGTGTTCTCTCCCTCTGGAAATGTCATGTGTCTACTGGTGAGGGGAATGAAGGTTTGTAGACAGTAAGCTCTCCCCAGTCCCTTCTGGTGACTATTTACCACACTCTGAGTAAGACTTGCCTGCACATCAGTGGTTCTAGAAAGCAGCACAGCATCCCTCAAGTTTCCCTTCTCCATAAGTAGTGGAACATTCTATCTCTCTGAACACTTGTAGGGGACCAGAACATAATAGAGCCTCCTGAGCAGTCCCTTCAGCACAGCAGAGTCCATGGTTCTACACACTGTCATGTGCTAACTACTCCTTCAGAATGTGGTTCACTTATGATTTTATTTAAAACCCTTTGCTGAATCTTCCCCTGGCTACTTGGGAATTACGCACTATTGCAGGCATCATTCCTCTTGCGTTTACTCGAAATGTGAGAGAGGCCATGGAATAGAAATAAGGAAAAGAAGATGAAAGGCTTGGCAAACTCTAAAGTGCTAGTATTGTTTATTCTTGTTACTGGTATATAAAACCCCACGGACCCTGCCCCACTGGTTCCTACTTTCTGTGTGCTGAGTCAGGGAACAGGGCCCCATATCTGGTGACTTACATGCTCATAGTCCCCATGGAGAAGCCCAACCCCATCCTCTAGCCTGGCCAGTCTTGGCAATATGCCCAGACTCCTTCTATTAGGTCCTGATTCTTCTCCTCCCCACAGTCATCACAACACCCATATATACTGACCCCAGTCATCTCCCCTAATTTCCCAACTCTCATTCACCTTGAGTTACAAATGGATATGGAAGGTTACTTAATTTTTTTTATTATAAGAGAGTAAATGAGAGAGCTTTTGCAGTTACTCTGTGCTCCCCAAACATTGCTCCAGCAATGGGAGAAGAGGGTGTGTTTAGAATCATGCCCCAAATTCCCCCAGGCTCTCAGCACAGCCTCTGTTTCTCCTCCAGGCTCCTTTCCCAAACCTTCTGAAGGCTTCTCTTTCTTTCTCTGGCATCCTGTTAGTCTGAACTCGTGTAAGCTATTTAATGAGCCAGGCAGCATTATTCGATTTTTATAAATCTCTAGATTTATTGGAAAACAAGCCATGATTATGAGAGGTGCCATGAATATCAAGTTCTATACTGCTGCTTTTGAATCGCCCTTTATTAACAACTGACTATAATTCTTCTGGGGGTCAGAACTGCTAAAAATATTAGGAATTGACTTGGAAAATTCTATGCTTTCATTATGCCCATTTCCCCTAGTTATTTGTTTTGCCAGAAAATCTCATATATCTTAAAATATGTTGCTTTTGCCATGGGCCATAAACTTTACTTTCAGCTGCTGCACCCTGGAAAACTGAGACATTGAGAACATTGTTATTTATAATCATAGAAATTTTTTTCTTTTAATCAATCATGTTTACTTTACCAGTAATTAGGTCAGCTGGGACAAACTTGCATTTTCCCCACTTTTTTAGTAGTGATGAAATTATGAGAACGATTGTATCCTGTAATTATGCCTTTAGATATGGTACAATCAAAAACACCACTTAAGGAAAAACAATGAAATGAAACAGATAAATAGCAGGAAACCCTAGCCTTCCCTCCCCTCCCCCTCGCCTTTTTTTGGCTATGTGAACATAAGCAGTTTCACTATTGTCCCGGAGAGTTTAAATTCTACTGCTTGTTAGGGTGACTATTAAAAACTCCTCCCTAACTGAAGATTTTGTGTTCTGAAGTCATTGTATTCTTAGGCTTTGTTCCAAAGTGACTTCATATTCTGCTTGCAGGGATTTAAGAGAGATTATTAATGTAAGGGCAGCAGTTTTGTGAGCCACAGATGTCTTTTTTTCTGACTCATGTTAAATAGGACTGAATTGTGTGTTAAGATTCTCCAACATTTCAATTAAGTATTGCAGAACTCTACTTGGCCAGCCATAGGGTTAATTAAAATGTACGTTACAGGTCTTAATAAATTGGCATTGGGAAGGTAAGGGAACAAGTACTAAAACTCCAAAAATAACAGTTCTTGGAGAAGCGTTCTCAATTTCATATTAAACACATCAAAATTAATTTCAGCTGCAACAAAAAGTTGACGTAAGAGTCATTTCAGGTTTTGTGTTTTTTTTTAACTGATTCGAATGAAATGGCAAAAACGATTCTAGACTTTCAAAAAGGAAATGAAGGGTTTACTAATCATGAGCCTGTCCTTTAAGAATGATGCAGCTGTATGAGCTACTAACATCCAGCCTTCCAGTAATGACACCACTGTGACCCAGAAAGTCAACACTCCTGGGAGAGCTTGTGCTGGAAGAAAATTGGCACTTAAAAATTACCCCTCATATTAATTACTCCAGTCTTCAGGAAGAAAAGAAAAATGTTTCAGAAATCACTTTAAAAGATAATCTAAGGGGCTGGCCCGGTGGCGCACTGCTACAGTGCGCCACTTGGGAGTGCGGTGGTGCTCCTGCCGAGGGTTCAGATCCCACATACAGACCGGTTCCCGCTCACTGGCTGAGCAAGGTGTGGGAGCAACACCGAGGGTTGCGATCCCGTTGCCGGTCCCGGTCCGGTACGGGCGCGACACTGAGGGTTGTGACCCGTTGCCGGACATGAAAAAAGACAAAAAGGAAAAAAAAAAAAAAAGATAATCCAAGATATTGCAAAAAAGATTTTTGTAGGAGGGTGTTTATTGCAACATTATTACAGTGAGAAATTGGAAACAGCCAAATAGCCAAAAAGTAGAGGATTGGGCATACAAATTATGATAGATTCACACAATGGATTACTATGCAATCATAAAACAATGTTATGGTGCAGTACTATTAAAGTAATAAGAAAATGTTATGGCGCACTAGAGAGTGCGCTGCTTGGGAGCGTGGTGGCGCTCCCGCTGAGGGTTCAGATCCCATGTGGAGACAGGATCCCGCTCACTGGCTGAGCGCGGTGCGGGCACAGCACCGAGGGTTGTGATCCCGTTGCCGGTCAGTAAAAAAAAAGACAAAAAGGAAAGAAAAAAAAAAAAGAAAATGTTATGGTGTATTAAGTTAATTCTTCTATATATGTTAAGAAAAAAAACACAGGTTATAAGATAGTAGACTTATGGCCTGCCTCATTAAATAGCTCTGGGATGGTGCCAAAAAACCTGAAAATTTTTTTCTCTCTGCCCTTTTCTATAGTGTTTTGTAATCAAAGAAAAGAACAATAAATGTCATAAAAAAGACACTTCACTTGCAAATCTGCCGAAAAATGAATATTTTAATTCCTTGTTTTTACTAAGCTATCAGATTACTTGGCTTTTCAGAGATGCATCTACTTCTTATATTTTTCATCAATTTTTAAAAAATACCTGTCGCTTCCTATCATATTTGGAGCTCTCTGCTTTCCACTTATGCAATACTTTAGGGAAATTAAATTTGATTGTGCCAAAGTCATCAGAAATGGCCTTAATTTTTTTTCTGTGAAGTCTCTTTAAAAGTTAGGTGTTGTTAAGAGGCTATATTGAGTTGGGCAAGAAGCCATCACTTCAATAAAACAGCTCTTTATTACTGAAATCTTCCATGGACAAACTCCATCCTCAAAGCAACACACAAACCCCAGAAACTGAAAAGAAGACACACATGCTGAGCCAGGCTGCTCCTGCATGCCCAGCACAGACTAAGCTACTTGAGTGGCACTGGAGACTTGAGGCTGGGGAAAGATCAGGCCTTAGGTCAACACATTCCTGGGTGGAAGAAGCCATGTCCACTGCAATTTCATAGCACAAATGAGAATGACTCTTGGTTAGATGGGAAATTCCATTAAACCCTATTATCCAAGAATGTCAGGGAACTGTTATTGTACTAGCTGCTCCTGATTTGAGACACATGTGTAGAGGAAAACCACATTGAAAAACTGCAAATTCTCAGTCATCTTGTCTCATCTCATCCTCATCTCTCTCTCTCTCTCACACACACACACACACACACACACACACACACACACACACACACACACACACGATAGGGGAAAGAGAGAGACATTTGAAGACTATGAATCACTATGGCAATAGCTGCAATTCTCCATGTTCTGTCCCATCACGTCTCTCTGCCCGTGACCTGGAGCTTCTCCTTTCCTCCCACGCCCTCATATTTATCTCCACCCCACCTTCTGTACAAACCTGACTGCGTGAAGGATGACGGGCAGCATTTCTGTATGCTTCCAGTCCTGGGGCGTCCAAGTTGCATGTGATAGGGAAGGAGCTAGCAGAAACTAACTGTAGGTCACAGAGGTGTGTCCGGCTGGCCTAGTGTAGTAACATGCAGGAGAGCGCAGTTGCTTGGCGCCTATACCCTGGGGATGAGTGAGAGAAAAGTAAAGTGAGGAATAGTAGAGATGACAGAGAAAGGGTTGACAGCGTGAGCAAGCTCAGGGCACCGAAGCAAGGCACAGACGGGGGAGGATGGGGTGGGAGTGGACTGGGAGTGGGGAGCTGCTGGAGCAGGGCCGGGGTCGGAGGTGTGGTGGGCAAAGCCATGGCTGCTTCTTTCAGTGGAGATCTGTGCATTATAAAGTCTCAGTTTTATGTGTCTGAAAATATCTTTATTTTCTCTGCCACTTAAATTGTGATTTAGCCGAATATAATAGTCTTAGTTGAGAGTTTTGTTCCTTCAGCACTTTGACGACTGCTTTCGGTTGTTTTGTAGCATTTAGTATGAGTTTAGTGTTGCTGCTGAGAAGTTTGATAGTGTTAGTCTTTTTTTTTTTAATAATCTGTGCTTTCTTTCTGACACATTTAAGATTTCCTTTTATTCTTTAAGTTCTAAGTCACATTACAGTATTCATAGGTGGAGATTTATTTTCACTTAATTTTTTTGGTATCAGGAGTGAACTTTGAATCTGAAGATGTACGTCTTTTGCTCTGGAGAATTCTTAGCTATTACGGTTATGTTAAGCACTTTATGTTACTTCTCTCTCGTTCTTTTCATTCTGTTTTTCTGGGATGCGTATTATATGCTCGTAGCCATTCTTTTGTATATTTGAACTCTGTTATTCTGTGTGGAATTCCGGGTGAGCTCCTCCCTAAGACCTTCCCAGTCACCAGACTTCCTTTACTGAGTCTAGAGACCGTTCCATCTATCAAGCATTTTGAAAATATCAAGGGCTACATTTCCATTTCCAAGAGATCTACTTGGTTATTTTGCATATTCATCTACTCTTGCCTGTTTTTCTTCCATAAGGGCTTTTTATAACTGTTATCTTATCTCTTTGAACTTTCTTGTTTTAACCAATTTGTCATACTGTTCATTAAAATTAATTTCTTTCTAAGGTAAATTCATGTTCTTTTTTTTTTTTTCCTTTTTGTCTTTTTTACTGACCGGTAACGGGATCGCAACCCTCGGTGTTGTGCCCGCACCGCGCTCAACCAGTGAGCGGGAACCGGTCTCCACATGGGATCTGAACCCTCGGTGGGAGCGC
>NW_007728079.1:200260-208104 GCF_000696425.1 Galeopterus variegatus | reverse complement strand
GAGCGGGAACCGGTCTCCACATGGGATCTGAACCCTCGGTGGGAGCGCTGCCACGCTCCCAGGTGGCGCACTCTCCAGTGTGCTACCGGGCTGGCCCAAATTCATGTTCTGATTCCATATTTTATTGACTGTGGTTTGTCAACATTAGATTTCATGGATTTGAGAATTTTGATTTGTAAGATTATTTTGAATTCGTTTTTTTGTTGTTTGCTTTCAGTCTGCTTTTCCCCCCCTTTCTTCTCTTCTGGTGTCCATTTCTCTGAATCCAATGGCTTTGTGGTTGTCTTTTTTACCTGGCCCCCTGGAATCCCATTTCAGAACCAAGGACTAAAAAGGCAGCTCAGGACTCTTGGCCATGGTGATACCACAGACATCTCAGGTGCAATCACCAAGCCAGTGTGTGGCTTGGGTTTTTTCCTGGTTTCAAGGCTGTATCAGTGTCCTCTCACTGCCCTGGGCCCACAGATTCCCCTGAGTCATAGCTCAGTCAGCATCTGGCTAAGATCAATGATCAGAATTCAGGTCCCTTGTCTCAGGTGGAGTAAACTCGCTGTCACCTAGCCTCCACCACCTGATTCTGGACCCGGAGACCAGCAGGTCTGAGCTTCTGCCCAACTCACACGTCTGTATTCGGTTGCTTTTTCTCAATCATGGAGATAGTAATCTTCCTTGTCCCTTAAACTCTGCAATGTCTTTTTTTTTTTTTAATAGTTTTTCCATCTTTGTCATGTGTTTGGGGAAGAAGAGCAATGCCAAAGTGTGAACTTCCTGTCCAATTTTATTAGAAGTCAAGAGGCTGTTTTTAGAAATCTACCTTGCTATGCTTTCGCTTATTTGTAACAAACTAGTGACCATTAATTAATTAGTACACAGGCTGTGGGTTGTCATATTTGAGGACTGAATGGAAATTTTGAATTTAGCAAAGTTGACTTGCTGATTAAAAAAAAATAGTGCACGATTTTCCCTGTGAAACTGTTCTCACTGGAGCAAGAGCTCTGTATCTGAATTGATTTGCAAATTCTATGGTCCCTTAAGACCTAAAATCCAGAAAAAGCTAACAAGGTTCTCTCATGATTTTAAAAAAGATATGCAATCATAGGATTTTAGAACTCAAAGGAACATCAAAGGTCATATATTACAGGACCCTCATTTCTGGATCCAAAAAAGGAGAGTTAGAGAAATTAAAGGTCTTGCTCAAGGCTACATAGTATACCAGAAGCAAAGCTAGAGCTTGAATAACTGGGTTCTCCTAGATTTGTATTTCTCCAACAAAGTTGTCCATAGTATATATTAGAAGTGATAGAACTAGGGGGGTTTTTTTTCCTTTTTGTCTTTTTTCGTGACCGGTAACAGGATTGCAACCCTCGGTGTCGCGCCCGCACCGCGCTCAACCAGCGAGCAGACAGGTCTCTATATGGGATCCGAACCCTCAGCGGGAGCGCCGCCGCACTCTACCGAGTGCGCCACCGGGCCGGCCCGAACTAGGAGGTTTGATAAATGATTTCTACTGTGATGCTTAATTATTTACAAAGTGGAAGCACTTCATGGAACAAATCGCATCCAAGTTTGGTTTCAATTTCAATCTACTGTGTTTTTCAAATGCAAATATGTGCATACCAGCATTGCTTGCTCCAGATAGAAAGCTGAGTTAGCCAGAATGCTCCTTATTCTGTCTGCCATATGGCCATGTTCTATTAAGTATATAATTTAGATAAATATGAAAATAAAAAATAATAGTAGATGTGAGAATGGAAGATTGTATATTTCAGGGTCCATAGTTACAAGCATCAAAATCTGATTCTGGCTGATTAAGCATAAAAGTAATTTATTATAAGGGTTTTGTGTAGCTCACAAAATTGTTGGCAAGTCTAGAGAACCAGACCTAAGTATAAGCTTCCAGAAATGGCCCAAAACTTTAGAACTAGCCTCCTGAGAAAAACCACTACTGATGTAAGCACTGAGCACTAGAAGCTGTAGTGAACTAGACACTTATAGGAGCTTGACTTCCTGAAACTACAACATCACCAGCATCACTCCCATTGCTGCTGTGAATGACACCCTCTGCAGTGTGTGGGTCCTGCTTCAGTCAAGGGAGCTCAAAGTGCATCCTCTGCTGATCCTGAAAACAGTTACCTCTCTCACCATCCTTCAGAAGCAAGGGATTCTGTGCAAAGCTTCCTTCTTCAAACCAAGACTCTACTGTGCTTGGTTATAGCTAATTGGTGGACTCTGGTTCACATGCTAACAAGCTAGATGCAAATGAAGGGCTGGGGAAGCAAGTTGTCTGTCTTCTGTCTTGGAGAGACAGGGCTTTTAATGTGGAGACTTCCCTAAATAAACCAACAATGTTCAGGTACCAGGCAACTAGCAAGTTTGCCAATGTTTACTACATTTAATAATTAAAATTGCCAAATGAAGGAGGTGAGGTGCCCATGGGGTTCCCTGTAGGGTAAGATCATCCATAGTGTTAGATATTTTACCCTGACCCTCTGACTCCACTCTCCACCCTTCTCTAGCCTGCACAGTGCTTCTGCAGGCTGACCTGTAGGGGCTACATCCAGCATGCCCTCTGCCTCCAGCTGGGTTTGGCCAGCGGGAGGGGCTGGCAGGAGCTGGAAAGGTGAGATGTGGGCATCTATTCCCCTGATTCCATCCTGGCTGGGTTGTAGGTTGTTTCTCTTCTGAAGGCCCTCGTTGGGTGGTCCTCTCCTATAGCTGGGGTTCTGGTCACCACTCTTCCCTCCTGCCCTTCAGGTGTAGTGGTTCCTAGTAGGGAACTCTGGGATACTTACCCACCCCTTGTGGATTCCCTCACTAAATCTCGTAAATAGTTTCTTTGAAACTCTCCTCAGTTATCTCATTTGCATGTACTATCAGTTCCCTGCCAACATTCCTGAACAATATAAGGGTGCTTCAGAAAGTTTGTGGGAAAGAAAAATTAAAAGATAATACAGATCTTTCCATGAACTTTTTGAAGACCCCTCATACATTCTCATATTATCCTCACTGTGACACATGCTCAGATATTATTTTCTTGTCTCATCAAAGTGCTGGAATATATTACTTTTCTTCTTCTTCTTAAGTGCAAATCACTGATTAATTGGATTAGATAAAGACAATATTTTAAAATATGTAGGAGAAATTTTTCATTAGGTTTTGAAATTTACTTTATATAACCCTAGCCAAGTTCTTTTTAGTGCTGGGTACGTAACATAAAGAGCTCTAAAGAATTATGACTTTGGGGCTCCATTTCAGATCAGGGGAGACTAGGTCATATATATCTTTTCAAAAAAAGAGCTCTGGCTGGTTCTGAGGCAAACCACAGGTAGATGTTAAGGAATAAGGGTTCACAGAAACAGCACGAAATGATAGATACTGCTGCCTCCTTTTTGCATATTCCAATGGACATAAAGCCTCCTCAATACCACAACTCTGAGTGGCTAAAATTAGTACCCTGGATAGATTTTTTTTTAACACAGAGGAAGATTGTATGTGTCTAATTCTCATAAAACTCTATAAAGGGCTTCCTTGCTTAAATAGCTGTTTCCCCAAGTTGTTTCTGATTGATGGATAATTTTCTCTCACGTTCTAACAGATATCTTAGCCATTTCTGCCACCTGTCACCTAAAATCCTCTGCATATAAAACTTTTACTATTATGATACAGTATGATCAATTGAAATTTCTACTGCACTTGGCTTTAAAAAGAGAACATCTCAAGAAAACAAGGTCGTAATGGGGGAAACACAGTAAAAAAAAATCATAATCATGATTACAAGAGTAGATGTAGGGGAGTGGGTGGACATTTGGAATCATGTATATGATCACTGATCTTCAGAAAGAGGGATATGGAAACTGCATTATCTTCAGTCTTGCAAACTTGTTTCGTTATGTTCAGTATTTACCAAATACCCTTTATGTGCTTAGCTCCTCTCCAAATTTTATAAGGAATGAAGAAATATATGAGATGCCTGCCCTCAAGCAGCTAACAATACAATGGGAACAACAGGAACAATTATTTACATCACGTTAATTGCTAAATTGTGTGCATTCAATGGAAGGAAGTCCAGAGAAATCTGGCATGTTCCTTTATGATACATATTTCAGTGTGTCAACTGGTCAACCAGCTTGGACAAATGCAGCTTGGTAGTTGATATGGCTGGAAGTTGTGTTCCTTTTTTAGCATCTGCATCATAAACTGCTTCTAAAACTGTTTCATAATAATGGTTCTAACACTAGATTTCTTATATCCACCACTTGCATAATTCATTTTTCGAACCTATGAATAAAACTTTATATTCATTTCTATCCATCTGTTTTGGTTGTTTGAGGCCCATTGTTCCAATTCATTAAAATAATTAGGACCCTGGTTGTATCATTCAGTTTATTGGCTTTCCCTACCAACTTCGGTCACCTGAAACTTCAACTTGAATACATCTTTATTATATAAAGAATTTTAGTGCACTGTGAACTTTGTGAAACATTGTTGTATATATTATCTCATTTTATCATCAAAGTCTCAGGGCAGTGATTACTTCCTTTCATAAGGTGGAGCCACTGAAGCTCAGGGCAGAGAGGTGACTTACTAGCAAGTGTACAGCCAGGACAAGGGTACATGTCTTCGGACTACTGCCTTGGTGCCCTTTCTTTCTTTAATCTATTAAATATTTTAAAAGAAGTCTTTTCATTTATTTTTAATTTTATAGGTAATATATTAGGTACATTAACATTGTGTAAAACCAAACACTATGATAGTGAACATCTCCCTTGGCCCTTCCTCCAATCCCATGTCTCTCTCCAAAGGTATTCACCCACCTCAGATTGGAGTGTATTCTTCAATACCTTTTCCCACACATGTCTTCACTTCTGGAAATAGTTCATTTTATGGTGTATCATATTGTATTTGTTTTTCTGAAACTTGCCTTTTTCACTTCATAATGTTTTAGAACTTTTCCCATGTCAGCATTTACATAATCTGATGCACTGTGTTCCATTGCAGTGATATGTATAATTTAATTTTCCCCCTGTTGATAGACATAAAGATTGTTTTCAGTTTTATTACTAAAAAATGTTGTAATGAATATCTTTTATGACTCTTTGGGTATATGTGTGGGAATTTCTCTAGGCTGGATACCTGAAAGTGGAATTGCTGCTTGAAAGGTATGTGCATTTCAAATCTTGATAACAAACACCAAAATTGTCCTCGAAAAGGCTATACCAATGTATATTACCACCAATGCATATAAGGGTAGTATTTCCCCCACACTTTCAGTAATATTGATTAGTATTAATTGTTATAGTTTTACTCATCTGAATTGCTCCAATTACTAATGAGTTTGAATATTTTGCATTTCCTGTTCTATGAATTGCTTATTCTTATAATATTCTCTCTATTATGCCTTATATTATCTTCACGTGAACCTCCAACAAAAAGTTTTGAATAAGAAAGATAAAAAAAAAAGAGAAAAGGTTTTGAATAAGACAGTTGTATAGAGGTATATCCAGCCTTACAGATCTTCCTCAATAATAAACATGGATCTACTAACAAACATTTTAAAGTGGTTGTTTGACCAGCAGTGGATTCCCCTAACCAGTTTACAAACTGGGCAACACCCCTCCATCCTGGTCAGATGAATATTGTGAGCATCTTTGCAAAACATTATGCTGACAAAAAGATTTATTGTGAGTGGTATATCTGTATTCTATCTTTTAGCTCTAACAGGAAATAATATGAAGGTAGTTTAATGCTTATAAGCTTTTATGTAATATGCATTCTAGAATATTGCAGAAAGTAATGCTAAGCTTGCTATAAAGACTCCACAATCCATTTTCTCTCCTTTAGCAAACCTGTATTCATGCCTTGCTTAGATTTCTCTACCTGCCCCATCTTCTATTTCCCTAAGATGAGAGGCAGTGGCTGAGACCTATAATCTTTTATTCAGTCTGCAAAGCCTGTATACTGGCTTCTCTCTGATTCTCTCCTCGTTTAGGTTGTGCTTTCCGCTTTCTCTCTGTGCTGGCTATTTTACCCTGTTCAGTTTGAAGATTGTGTTTCTTGCTGGAGAAGAAACAAGTGATTGAGTGGCTCTGCCTTTTCTCCGTTATCATCTAACAGGATCTTCTCTAAACAGTCAGCTTATCCGTTCCTTCATCTTGCTTCAAACTGTGTGTGTGTGTGCGTGCGTGCGTGTGCGTGTGTGTGCGCGTGCGTGCGTGTGTGTGTGTGCGCGTGCGTGTGTGTGTGCGCGTGCGCGCGTGTGTGTTTTAAAGCCCTTTTGCAGCACTCCTCAGCTCTTTCTGGAGCTTTGCCTTCTATCACAGGGTTTGTATCACCTTCCTACTCACCTTGGTTTGTGTCTTTTCATTTTTTTGCATGTCATTTCGATATAGACTCATCAGAAAACCTCACGTTTGGCCATATTGGCTTTGGCTTCTGCAGGTAATATTATAGTACAAAGCTTAATTTTTCAGAGTTTTGCAATTAAAAAAAAATGTGTTCCCTTCTATTGCCTCTGGCCACGGGGTATATTTATATTCCTGTTAACTTTTTGAAGTTTGTTTTCTTAAAGCCTCAATTACATGTCTGCTATGTCTGGAGTTTCTTTTTTTTTTTTTTTCCTATTTCATAATCTAGGGTGACATGATCCCTTTCTTTAATCTTCAGTGGCTCTGCTTTTTCTCTGTTATCAGGAAGGCAAATACTGCATTTGATTTCACGTTTATTGAAGTGAAGATTCCGATCATATAAACATCACCAACAAATTCTTCCTTGCTGGTCAGAAGTGAGTGTGGAATATCAGTTCCTCTGCCTTCTATCACAGGGTTTGTATCACCTTCCTACTCACCTTGGTTTGTGTCTTTTCATTTTTTTGCATGTCATTTCGATATAGACTCATCAGAAAACCTCACGTTTGGCCATATTGGCTTTGGCTTCTGCAGGTAATATTATAGTACAAAGCTTAATTTTTCAGAGTTTTGCAATTAAAAAAAAATGTGTTCCCTTCTATTGCCTCTGGCCACGGGGTATATTTATATTCCTGTTAACTTTTTGAAGTTTGTTTTCTTAAAGCCTCAATTACATGTCTGCTATGTCTGGAGTTTCTTTTTTTTTTTTTTTCCTATTTCATAATCTAGGGTGACATGATCCCTTTCTTTAATCTTCAGTGGCTCTGCTTTTTCTCTGTTATCAGGAAGGCAAATACTGCATTTGATTTCATGTTTATTGAAGTGAAGATTCCGATCATATAAACATCACCAACAAATTCTTCCTTGCTGGTCAGAAGTGAGTGTGGAATATCAGTTCCTCTCATTCCTTCTTGTATCCTTTGAAAGATGAAATTATCAGGCAGGCAAGTCAAGAATGTATTAAATTCTAAGATTGTTGTAGAGATTTACAACAGATGTCTAAATAGTTGAAGTAACCCTTTCATATTACATCTTGTTTCTGTGTGACACGTCTATCATTTGGTTTAGCAAAGCATCCTCCAGTTCCTGCATGCAGCCTGGCATTCTTGGCATGCTCCCACAAGTAACAGGACTCTCTTGCTCTCATTTAATCTTCTCCATATGCTTTATGCTGTACTTGTGGATTCCATATATTTGCAGATTTGACACAGGGTGGTACTATATATCCATTTTTATCAGATCTGTTTATATTAAAAAACACACACTGTTCCATTGCTTAAACCAGTTCCATTTTCCCAAGTCTCAGTAACAGCTAGAAAATTGTATTTATCTCTGTGGTGGATGCTGTGATGTACCACCCATTCCCCTTCAGGAATAAAGGTGTGATTCTTCCTGCTACTGAGAGTGCCACTGAAGCTGGTCTTCACCTATCAGTCCCTA
>NW_007728079.1:188123-200065 GCF_000696425.1 Galeopterus variegatus | reverse complement strand
AATACTCCCTCATAAAGAAACAATTTTATTAGTAGTAGTGGCTAACACTTAAGTAGTGATTACTATTCAGGGACTGTTGTGAGCATCTTACAATTGCACATTAACCCATCTGATTTCACGATAAACTCTGTGAAGTAGGTGCTGTTATTTCCCCCATTTTGCAGATGGTGAGGAATAGAGAGGTGCAGTGACTTTTCCAAGGCCGTACTTTATAACCATCAGGAGGTGAAACCAGCATGTAGACCAAAGCATCCTGGCTCTAAGTCCAGGTTACACTGCCCATTAAAAGATTCACCAAACCTCCCTATGGTTACTTAAGAAATATTACAGAAAGTTCAAAAACAAGTGGTTCCTTGGCAGAGTTTAAGCCAAAGGAGGGTCCTTTCCTGGGTGGGATCTCCCACTTGTTTCTCCCATTGGGAACCATTGTTGCCACATGCCAAGTCTCTTTCCTACGGCTGCTGATTCTGGGTCTTCTGAGAAGATTCATTTAAGTCTGAAGGTTCGTCTGCCCCTAAATTGTGATTCTCTGCTCCCTTTGTTTAAGCAACTTTGGCCTAATAGCAAAACAACATTTGGAAAGGAGATTACCTTCCCTGTAGCATTCTACAATAATTAATTTATCTCTCCCCCCCTGTTTGCCAGGACTGTTCAGTGAGTCTCTTGGTCTAGGGACCTGTGAGAAGCATCTTAAATTCATTTTGGTCTTTTCTTTTTTTTTTTTGTCCTTTTTTGAGACCAGCCGCACCACGCTCAGCCAGTGAGCGCACTGACCATCCCTATATAGGATCTGAACCCGCGGCGGGAGCGTCGCTGCACTCTCCCGAGTGCACCACGGGCTCGGCCCATTTTGGTCTTTTCTAAATTGTTATTTTCTACCCTTAGGAAACAAGTAAAGCAACAAGTGCTTAGTAATAAATTAAGGTGGAAAGTAGATTAATCCATTTTAGAAAGATTTTTCTACTGGAAGGTTTTTCCAGTTAACCTTCCATCTCCCATTACCCAGAAGATTAAATTAAAAAGAACGTCCAAATTTCTGAGCAAGCTGGTTAATCTATATTTCAGTGTAAAACAAAGCTAATATTTATGGTCATTAATCTGATTTTTCTCTAGAAAACCTATTCATTTGATTGATGTTTTTCCCTTGTAACTTTCTAACTTAACTCATGAGTCTCTCCAGTCTGGTTTTTCCTTGCTTGAGAATGGTTTAAGAATTCTGCCCTTAGTATAAGAAAATGTTCCTGGAATTGATCACAGAGCTACTAATGGGACTTGGAAATCCACATCATTTTTCTCATCACCTGAAGTGGGGCAGTTAGACATCTGTGAGGTTCTGGTTTGTTCCTGCACCGGTTGTACAATACTGATTGGCCACAATATTGTATAAAGTATGTTACCAGCTTTTAGAATTAACTCTGATTCCAGTGTCATGTCCTTTCACCAAGTTTGTGGATATAATATTTATAAGATTCTTCAGGCCTGTAGAGCCTTTCCCAGGTTCCAGGGAAGCTAGGGCTATGTTTCTCAAATTATGGTCCATGACCGCCTACATCAGGTCACCTTAGTGACAGTATTAAAAATGAAAACGTGTAGGCCCCTGGCAGAACTACTGAATGAGCATATTCAGAGCTGGGCCCAGGCATGTGCATTTTTATAATTTTTGAACACATTGAAGTTTTGAGAACCACAGGCTAGCCGAAGTAAGTAGTGCAGATTAAGAATCAGCTGAGGGTAGAGTTTCTAGCTGCTACTCACAAGCTGATCCTAAAATTTATATGAAAAGGCAAAGGAATTAGAAATGCCAAAATAATTTTGAAAGAATAACAAGGTTGGAAGGTTCGTATTACCTGGTTTCAGAACTTACTAAAAAGCTACAATAATCAAGACTGTGGGGTATTGGCAAAAAGATAAGCAAATAGATCATAAAGAATCCAGAAATAACCCATACAAATATGATCAATTGAGTTTTGACAGAGGTGTAAAGGGCAGTCTTTTCAACAAATGGTGCAGGAATAATTGGATGTCCATATGCATAAAAGTGAACCTCAAACTATACCCCAAACCTTATACAAAATTAATTCAGAATGGGTAGTGGACCTAAATATAAAATGTTAAACTTTAAAACTTTTATTTATTTATTTATTTTTTATTTTATTTTATTTTTTTTTGTCTTTTGTCTTTTTCCGTGTCCGGCAACGGATCGCAACCCTCAGTGTTGCCCCCGCACCGGACCGGGGACCGGCAACGGGACCGCAACCCTCGGCGTTGCTCCCGTGCCTCGCTCAGCCAGTGAGCGGGAACCGGTCTGCATGTGGGATCCGAACCCTCGGGCGGGAGTGCTGCTGCGCTTCCCAAGCGGCGCACTTATCCAGTGCGCCACCGGGCCAAATAGATCATAAAGAATCCAAAAATAACCCATACAAATATGATCAATTGAGTTTTGACAGAGGTGTAAATGCAATTCAAAGGAGAAAGGGCAGTCTTTTCAACAAATGGTGCAGGAGTAATTGGATATCCATATGCATAAAAGTGAACCTCAAACTATACCCCAAACCTTATACAAAATTAATTCAGAATGGGTAGTGGACCTAAATATAAAATGTTAAACTTTAAAACTTTTAAAAGAAAATGTAGATCTTTGTGAATTTGAGTTAGACAGAGTTCTTAGAACAACAAAATCATGATTACTGTAAGGAAAAAATTGGTAAATGAAACAGCCAAAACTTAAAACTTTGCTTGGCATAGACATTATTAAGAGAATAAAAGATAAGTTACAAATTGAAAGAAAATATTTCCACATCACATATATGGCAAACAATTTTTATTGAAAATATATAAAGAACTCTCAAAACTCAATAGTAAGAAAAGTAAAACAAAAAAAAATGGGCAAAATATTTGAACAGATATTTTATCAAAGAAGATATATGGATGGCAAATAAACACATGGAAAGATGTTCAACATCACTATTTATTTGAGAAATGTAAGTTAAAACTACAGTGAACACCTACAGTAGACACCTATTAGAATGTCTAAAACAAAAAAAAACAAAATAAAACAAACTGACAATTCCAAAGTTTATGAGGATGTAGAATAATGGGAACTCTCATATATTGCTGATAAGAATACAAAATGGTACAGAACCACTTTATAAGAAGCTTTGGCAGTTTCTTAAAGTTAAATATACTCTTACCATATCACCTAGAAATCCCACTCTTAGATATTTGTCCAAGAGAAATAAAAACATATGTTCTCTTAAAAACTTGTATGCAAATATTTATAATAGTCTCATTCATAATTGCCAAAACTGGAAACTACTCAAATGTCCTTTAACTGGCGAGTAGATAAACTATGGTACCTCCATACAATGGAATACTACTCAGCAATAAAGAATAACAATGTATTATCTAACTATTGCACATGCACTGAAATGGATGACTCTCAAATGCATTTTTCTAAGTGAAACAAGCCAAAGGCTACATACTACATGATTCCCTCTATATGACATTTACAGAAAGCCTGAATTATAAGGACAGAGAACTGATTAGTGGTTGCCAGGGACTCAGAGAAAGGGGAGTTTTTAAACATAATGGCGCATTCTTATGAGGGAGTTTTTTAAAGGAGAGGGACTGGTCCAAATCTTAGTTGTGCTGGTGGCTACATGATTCTATGCATTTTTCATGACTCAGAATTATATGCCAAAAAGTTTGAATTTTACTCAAGTGAATTAAAAAAATTAAACATAAGATAAGCTAAGGCATATCTGATTCAAAATTGCTAACAGAGCCAAACCAATACTTATTGAGCACCTATTATGAGCAGGGCCTGGACTGGAGCTGGGAGGAAAACAAAACCTCATAGTAAGCTCCTTCTTCCCATAAACACCAATCCACTGGAAGACACAAACAAGTGCACAAGTAATTACTACTGGGCAGTGGGAAATATGACCTCAACAAAGGAGCAAAGAAGGTATAAGTGGAGAACACTGGATTCTCACAAGGAGATTTGTAAGCTTGGAGAACTGTAAGGCTGAATTATAGCAGAAATAAATCAGATTGTAAAGTGACCAAAAATAAGAGGGAGAAAGTAATGAGCATGGAAAAATGTGGTTACTGATCAGGGAGGGTAAGGTAATAAAGGCAAACTCTAAACGTAATGAGATTGAATCAACAAATGTGATGCTATTTTTAAAAAAGCAAGTCAAGTAACTCATACAATGGAATACTACTCAGCAATAAAGAATGAACTATTGTACATACACTAAAATGGATGAATCTCAAATGCATTTTTCCTCCCAAGAAGGAAAATGAACAGATAAAGGATATGAAGTTGTATTGACTTTAGGTTCCATGAGTGATTTTTTTATACCTTGCCCACCCCCATAAAAATAACCTCCTGCTCTGGGGACCACTNTGTATTTATCTCTGTGGTGGATGCTGTGATGTACCACCCATTCCCCTTCAGGAATAAAGGTGTGATTCTTCCTGCTACCAAGAGTGCCACTGAAGCTGGTCTTCACCTATCAGTCCCTATGGGGACTGCCTCAGCTGAAGAGAGTGGCCTCTTCCCCCAAGGCCATGTCCCTTCCAGGGCAGCCTGTGTCCATGCACTAATTGATATGAAGGGTAAAGGGCTGGGTAGATCCTCTTGCCCAGATTCAGGACAGCTCTGAAGGGTCATCACATCAGAGAGTACTCTTTCTAGGTCTTAAATACTCCCTCATAAAGAAACAATTTTATTAGTAGTAGTGGCTAACACTTAAGTAGTGATTGCTATTCAGGGACTGTTGTGAGCATCTTACAATTGCACATTAACCCATCTGATTTCACGATAAACTCTGTGAAGTAGGTGCTGTTATTTTCCCCATTTTGCAGATGGTGAAACTGAGGAATAGAGAGGTGCAGTGACTTTTCCAAGGCCGTATTTGTATAACCATCAGGATGTGAAACCAGCATGTAGACCAAAGCATCCTGGCTCTAAGTCCAGGTTACACTGCCCATTAAAAGATTCACCAAACCTCCCTATGGTTACTTAAGAAATATTATAGGAAAGTTCAAAAACAGGTGGTTCCTTGGCAGAATTTAAGCCAAAGGAGGGTCCTTTCCTGGATGGGATCTCCCACTTGTTTCTCCCATTGGGAACCATTGTTGCCATATGCCAGGCCTCTTTCCTAGGGCTGCTGATTCTGGGTCTTCTGAGAAGACTCATTTAAGTCTGAAGGTTCGTCTGCCCCTAAATTGTGATTCTCTGCTCCCTTTGTCTAAGCAACTTGGGCCTAATAAACTTTGGCCTAATAGCAAAACAACATTTGGAAAGGAGATTACCTTCCCTGTAGCATTCTACAATAATTAATTTATCTCTTCCCACCTGTTTGCCAGGACTGTTCAGTGAGTCTCTTGGTCTAGGGACCTGTGAGAAGCATCTTAAATTCATTCAAATTTTCCAAATTGTTATTTTCTACCCTTAGGAAACAAGTAAAGCAACAAGTGCTTAGTAATAAATTAAGGTGGAAAGTATATTAATCCATTGTAGAAAGATTTTTCTACTGGAAGGTTTTTCCAGTTAACCTTCCATCTGCCATTACGCAAAAGATTAAATTAAAAAGAACATCCAAATTTCTTTTTTTTTTTTCCTTTTTTTTTTTTTTTGTCTTTTTTACTGACTGGTAACGGGATCACAACCCTCGCTGTTGCACCTGCACTGCGCTCAGCCAGTGAGCGGGAACCGGTCTCCACATGGGATCTGAGCCCTCGGTGGGAGCGCCGCCGTGCTCCCAAGCGGCGCACTTCTCCAGTGCGCCACCGGGCCGGCCCAAGAACATCCAAATTTCTGAGCAAGCTGGTTAATCTACATTTCAATGTAAAACAAAGCTAATATTTATGATCATTAATCTGATTTTTCTCTAGAAAACCTATTCATTTGATTGATGTTTTTCCCTTGTAACTTTCTAACTTACCTCATGAGTCTCTCCAGTCTGGTTTTTCCTTGCTTGAGAATGGTTTCCAAGAATTCTGCCCTTAGGATAAGAAAATGTTCCTGGAATTGATCACAGAGCTACTAATGGAACTCGGAAATCCACATCATTTTTCTCATCACCTGAAGTGGGGCAGTTAGACATCTGTGAGGTTCTGGTTTGTTCCAGCACCGGTTGTACAATACTGATTGGCCACAATATTATATGAAGTATGTTACCAGCTTTTAGAATTGACTCTGATCTCAGTGTCATGTCCTTTCACCAAGTTTGTGGATATAATATTTATAAGATTCTTCAGGCCTGTAGAGCCTTTCCCAGGTTCCAGGGAAGCTAGGGCTATGTTTCTCAAATTATGGTCCATGATCGCCTACATCAGGTCACCTTAGTGACAGTATTAAAAATGAAAACGTGTAGGCCCCTGGCAGAACTACTGAATGAGCATATTCAGAGCTGGGCCCAGGCATGTGCATTTTTATAATTTTTGAACACATTGAAGTTTTGAGAACCACAGGCTAGCCAAAGTAAATAGTGCAGGTTAAGAATCAGCTGAGGGTAGAGTTTCTAGTAAACACAATTCCCATCAAAATCCCAGCAAGATATTTTACAGCTACTCACAAGCTGATCCTAAAATTTATATGAAAAGGCAAAGGAATTAGAAATGCCAAAATAATTTTGAAAGAATAACAAGGTTGGAAGGTTCGTATTACCTGGTTTCAAAACTTACTAAAAAGCTACAATAATCAAGACTGTGGGGTATTGGCAAAAAGATAAGCAAATAGATCATAAAGAATCCAAAAATAACCCATACAAATATGATCAATTGAGTTTTGACAGAGGTGTAAATGCAATTCAAAGGAGAAAGGGCAGTCTTTTCAACAAATGGTGCAGGAGTAATTGGATATCCATATGCATAAAAGTGAACCTCAAACTATACCCCAAACCTTATACAAAATTAATTCAGAATGGGTAGTGGACCTAAATATAAAATGTTAAACTGTAAAACTTTTAAAAGAAAATGTAGATCTTTGTGAATTTGAGTTAGACAGAGTTCTAAGAACAACAAAATCATGATTCCTAAAAGGAAAAAATTGGTAAATGAAACAGCCAAAACTTAAAATTTTGCTTTGCATAGACATTATTAAGAGAATAAAAGATAAGTTACAAATTGAAAGAAAATATTTCCACATCACATATATGGCAAACAACTTTTATTGAAAATATATAAAGAACTCTCAAAACTCAACAGTAAGAAAAGTAAAACAATAAAAAATGGGCAAAAGATTTGAACAGATATTTTATCAAAGAAGATATATGGATGGCAAATAAACACATGGAAAGATGTTCAACATCACTATTTATTTGAGAAGTGTAAGTTAAAACTACAGTAAAATAAAGTATACACCTATTAGAATGTCTAAAACAAAACAAAACCAAATAAAACAAACTGACAATTCCAAAGTTTATGAGGATGTGGAGTAATGGGAACTCTCATATATTGCTGATAAGAATACAAAATGGTACAGAACCACTTTATAAGAAGCTTTGGCAGTTTCTTATAAAGTTAAACATACTCTTACCATATCACCTAGAAATCCTACTCTTAGATATTTGTCCAAGAGAAATAAAAACATATGTTCTCTTAAACTTGTATGCAAATATTTATAATAGTCTCATTCATAATTGCCAAAACTGGAAACTACTCAAATGTCCTTTAACTGGCGAGTAGATAAACTATGGTACCTCCATACAATGGAATACTACTCAGCAATAAAGAATGAACTATTGTACATGCACTAAAATGGATGACTCTCAAATGCATTTTTATAGGTGAAACAAGCCAAAGGCTACATACTATATGATTCCCTCCATATGACATTTAGAGAAAGCCTGAATTATAAGGACAGAGAACTGATTACTGGTTGCCAGGGACTCAGAGAAAGGGAAGTTTTTAAACATAATGGCACATTCTTATGAGGGAGTTTTTTAAAGGAGAGGGACTGGTCCAAATCTTAGTTGTGCTGGTGGCTACATGATTCTATGCATTTTTCATGACTCAGAATTATATGCCAAAAAGTATGAATTTTACTCAAGTGAATTAAAAAAATTAAACATAAGATAAGCTAAGGTATATCTGATTCAAAATTGCTAACAGAGCCAAACCAATACTTATTGAGCACCTATTATGAGCAGGGCCTGGACTCAAGCTGGGAGGAAAACAAAACCTCATAGTAAGCTCCTTCTCCCCATAAACACCAATCCACTGGAAGACACAAACAAGTGCACAAGTAATTACTACTGGGCAGTGGGAAATATGACCTCAACAAAGGAGCAAAGAAGGTATAAGTGGAGAACACTGGATTCTCACAAGGAGATTTGTAAGCTTGGAGAACTGTAAGGCTGAATTATAGCAGAAATAAATCAGATTGTTAAGTGACCAAAAATAAGAGGGAGAAAGTAATGAGCATGGAAAAATGTGGCTATTGATCAGGGAGGGTAAGGTAATAAAGGCAAACTCTAAACGTAATGAAATTGAATCAACAAATGTGATGCTATTTTTAAAAAGGCAAGTCAAGTAACTCATACAATGGAATACTACTCAGCAATAAAGAATGAACTATTGTACATGCACTAAAATGGATGAATCTCAAATGCATTTTTCCTCCCAAGAAGGAAAATGAACAGATAAAGGATATGAAGTTGTATTGACTTTAGGTTCCACGAGTGATTTTTTTATACCTTGCCCACCCCCATAAAAATAACCTCCTGCTCTGGGGACCACTTTTAGTAGAAAAGGCATGTTTGTCATAAGTATGAAGAATATGAAGATTCCTATCCGGAGAGACCTCTGTTCTTCCTGGCTATGAGAAAGTCATTTAATAGTTTAATCCTAAAGAGGAGGTTGGTATTAAAGAGGTACAGAATTAGAACTCTCTACTCAGAGCATCACATGTCTAGGATAGTGGTTCTGGAAGCATGGAACCTGGACTAGCTGCAAAGCATCATTTGGGAACTTGTTAGAAATTCAGATTCTAAGGCTTAATGCCAGACCAACTGAATCAGAAACTGGGGGTGGGCCTGGCAATATGTGTTTTAGCAAACCCTCCAGGTGATTCTGATGAACCTTTGAGAAGTTTAAGAGTTTGAGAAGATATCAAAACTGAATGCTGTGCTTTATTATTGCAACCCTCTGAGGCTGAGAAAGGAATGTCAATTTTCAGTGACCCTCCCTCACCCAGACCTTCAGTAGGCCTACCTGAAGTCTCTCTGCTGACCAGTGAGCAATGGGGCTTGTTTTAACCAATCATGTAAGACGTATGGTCTGGGTGTGTCCTGTCCTGAGCATTTGTTTTTAATGCTTAATTATCATAAACACCTTGAATCCCCTCCACTTTCTAAAGCATTTTCAAAATTCTGACTTTTCCCTTCAGCAAACTGGTCACTAAACTTTTTTTTTCCTTTTTTTGAACCAATGAGTGTTTTCTTGTCAGGCAAAGCAATAAACTCTAAACTCTCCCTTCTTTTTTCATGTTAAAGCTCCGGTGGTTTTTAAAAAAATTCTTTTACATACAGTAGGAAGTCAGCAAGTGACTCTAGGAAGTCAATTTAGTAAGTTTACTTTTTCATCCCTGAACAAGCACTGTAGAGAATTAAAAGCCCTATATTCTAATCCTTGTGCCAACTGAAATTGTTGGAAGGCCTCGGGCAAGCTACTTACATCTCTGGGAGTCATTTTTGTCATCTCCAAAGAGCAGTAAGCTTCCCTACCCTACCTCCATTGACGTAGTGGCTGTGGGGTTGCTTAGTAGAATGGATAGTAGATATACAACATGTAAGCATTATTATCATTTTCTGTGCTCTACACCCTCAGTTTTTCCCCTTGTCATCAGAGCACCCCGCAGGGAAGGCCTGCAGCCTGGGAATGGTCCACGCTCCTCTGGAGGCGCAGCCAGCAGGGCAACCTTCATTATTTTGGAATTACTCTAGGCAAATAGAATAGCAGAAAATATTCCAGCCTAGGGGGTCATGGATAAAAACATTAGATGATTATAGTAATACATTACACTGTAGACTTTCCATCAGAACTTGGAAATGACATTGCAAATCGGTGTGCAGTTTCACAACAACAACAAAAAATGCTTTAATCCTTGGAATGAACAATTGGCTTATAGCAAATCTCTGAGCTTCCCCAAATGGTGATCCGATGAAATTGGATCTGCATGCCAAGCATCTCATTACCTGAAGCAAACAGATAGGGCACAGCTGATGTCAATGTTTAGCAGTCCTAGGAGATAAACTGCTGCTTCTGGTAAATAGGTGGTAATTTATGCTGAATTATTTGCTAAGGGCCAAATTAGTCCCTGCAGTGTGTGCAGCATTTCTGAAGAATAAAAAATAAATGGTTTCCGTTTAAATAAGATCCTGACTCAAGGACATTATTACTGCGATGTATCCAACATGGGAATGATCCTGACACTCCTGCAGAGCCTGCAGGAATAAGAATTTTTCTAATGCATACTAACATTGAAAAAGAAAGTAGATATCTAGGCTTGGTTTAAAAGAGGCAAGCAGAGAATAATTTTTATGGAGACGGGAAGGCAATTTATTATTTATCTAGCACTTACTGTGTGCCAGGCACTGGGCCAAATGTTACACAAATCAACCTTGCTCTCACAATAATTCTGCGAAGTAGATATTTTCCTCAAGTTAACAGAATAGGACACTGTGGCTCAGAGCAGTTAAGTGGCTTCCACAAAGTCACACAGCATACAGTTTATGGCAGAGCTAGGGTTTAAACTCTGATGGCGGTCTCTTTTCTAGACAGTTACAGCAGCGTCCTGTGCTAGAGAGCTTCTCTATGCCCCTTTGGATCCCCACTCAACCCTTCTCTGTGCCCACAGAGGCTGGCCCAATCTGCCTTCTGATTTCTTTTCTTTTTTTTTTTTCGTGTCCGGCAACGGATTGCAACCCTCAGTATCACACCCGCACCTCGCTCAGCCAGTGAGCGGGAACCGGTCTGTATGTGGGATCCGAACCCTTGGCGGGAGCGCCGCTGCACTCGCAAGCGGTGCACTGTAGCAGTGCGCCACCGGGCTGGCCCTGCCTTCTGATTTCAGTTGTGTTTGGCTAATGGAGAGTATTGGCAGGGGAGTACTGATTGGCAGGAGATGAGAAGGAGGGGGGAGAGTGAGGCCAGGCTACGTATTCTCCCCTCCCCAGACCCCTTATGTTCCATCGACCAAAAGTCTTTTTAGCTCCTGTCAGCCTATCCTGTGCACACAAAATGCTTCCTCTGGGGTTTGGTAACCACCGCCTCCTCTGAGGGCCCTATACCCTGCCATCTCCTCAAGTCACCCAGTTTCAGTGTGCCATACGGTCACAGTTAATTTCAGCTTGCTCAGCTTATAAGACACCCAGGCTTAGAGGTGACTGTCCCTTCATTTAGTTGTTGCTGTTGCTAGTTCTGATTCAAATGAAGTTGTGGACCCATGGAAGCTTTCTGCTTTTCCTTCACGGTTCTATCTGAATAGGTAGAGACACTCTGGCTCTGGCTCACTGAGAAAAACAGAAGGGTTTTTATGAGCAAAAGCACCTCGCTGAGCCATATGTGGTTTTTGAATGACAACATTCAGAGTTCAGTGAAAATCAGAACCTGACATTCGTACAAAGTTCTATAGCTTTACTTTCATTACTTTCTATTTCAGAGTGTATTAGAAGCTAGATGTGTATCTAGAAAAAAAATAGCTGAATGTGAAGCTGCAGTAAAGATATTTTTTTAAAGGCTGGTAATGTCTGAACTTCTATCAAGACATAATAGCCGATGACGGTCTTACCTCTATATTATCTCACTGAGCTAACACAACTGCTCTGTTTTGGCAATGCTAGCTAACTCGTTTTCCAAGTGAATTCATTCCCCGTGATTTCAGAAGAATGAAGAGGAAAAGGAAGAATATTAAACAGGACAGACACAAT
>NW_007728079.1:185044-187811 GCF_000696425.1 Galeopterus variegatus | reverse complement strand
TTACTTTCTATTTCAGAGTGTATTAGAAGCTAGATGTGTATCTAGAAAAAAAATAGCTGAATGTGAAGCTGCAGTAAAGATATTTTTTAAAAGGCTGGTAATGTCTGAACTTCTATCAAGACGTAATAGCCGATGACGGTCTTACCTCTATATTATCTCACTGAGCTAACACAACTGCTCTGTTTTGGCAATGCTAGCTAACTCGTTTTCCAAGTGAATTCATTCCCCGTGATTTCAGAAGAATGAAGAGGAAAAGGAAGAATATTAAACAGGACAGACACAATGAATATTTTTACTTATGTTAATTCTATAGGCGTGAATAAAACTCTTGGTGCCCAGCAAATGTAATAGTCCTAACATTTTCAAAGGCATCACTCTTAAAAGTCTAATGTCATGCATGGCTGGGCAATAAATTTTAAAAAATTGGTTTCCTCATGTTTTTGTATTTGAATGACAAAGCATTTTGGAATCATTATCTTACCTGAAGGTAGTTATTCTATTGTTAGATAATTATAGTACTTAACACAAGAAAGGAAGATAAAAATGGGTGTTATTTTAAATATCTTTCTATCATTGTAAAATGTCCCTTTTGATCTCTAGCAATACTTCTTACCTCAACATCTACTTTGATGTTAATATAACTATACCAGATGTACTTTGATTAGTGTTTGTATGGTATATCAGACTTTTATTTTCAACCTTTCTCTATTTAATGTGTGACCGATACATCACATATAGTTTGGTTTTGTTTTTATATTCAGTCTGGCAACTTTGTCTTTTAACTGGATTGTAGACTATTTACATTTAAAATAATTAATGACGTAGTTTAAATCTAACATCTTGCTATTTGTCTCCTTTTGTCCTCTTGTAATTGTTCCTTTATTTCTCATTTCTTGCCTTCTTTTGGACTAAGAAAACATTTTTATTATTCCGTTTTTCTCCTATATTTGCTCTTTAATTATACGTTCTTACATAATTCTTTTAGCGGTTACCCTAGAGATGACAATATGCATCCTTAATGTACTAAGTCTACCTTAAATGAGTAGTTTTGGGTTTACTGCTTCCCAAAGAGGGCAAGAACCTTTCCAGCAATTTAACTGCATTCACCTTCTTCCTACTTTGGGCTATTGTTATCATGTATTTTACTTCTGCATGCACCGTTATTACTGTTTTGTTTTAAACAGTCAGTGTTCTTTTATATTGAACCACTTGTTCACCCTTTCTGGGCTCCTCATTCTTTCCTGCACGTCCATGCTACCATCTGGGGTCATTCTCCATCAGCCTGATGAACACCCAAGGGTTTCTTTTCATTCACAGCTGCTGGCATTGAATTCTCTCAGGTTTTATTGGTCTGAAAATATCTTTACTTAACCTTCATTTTTATTTTTACATCTGTATTGTGATGATTTACATATAATAAAATTCACCTATTTTGAGTGTAAATTTGGTGAGGCTTGGTAAATAAATACAGTAATGCGACCACCCCTCCATCCGGTTTTAGAACACTTCTGTCACCCTCAAAACGTTATCTCTGCCCTTTGCAGTCCATCCTTGCCCCCACTGAGCTACTTTAGGGCAATATAATTTTGCCTTTTCTAGAATTTCTTATAAATCGAATCATACAGTATGTTGCCTGTGACTAGTTTCTTTCATTTAGCATGATGTTTTTAAGATTCATCCACATTATTACATGTATCAGAAGTTCGTTCCTCTTAACTGCTGAGTAGTTCCATTGTGTGGATATATTGTATTTTGATTATCCATTCACTAGATGATGGACACTTGTATTGTTACCATTTTTGACTCTTACGAATGTTTATGCCATGAACATTCATGTACAAGTTTTGTAGGGATATATTTTCATTTTATCTGGGAGTGAAATTGCTAGTCCATATGGTAAGTGTATGTTTAACTTTTTTAAAAACTACCAAACTGATTTTCAAAGTGACTGTACCACATTGCATCTCTGCTTACAATGTAAGAGGATTTCAGTTGTTCCACATTTACCAAGGCTCAGTATTGCCAGTCTTTTTAATTTCAGCCACCCTAGTGGGTAAATTGTAGATGTAATTTGTGTTTTCTTAATGACTAAAGATTTAGGGCATCTTTTCATGAGTATGTGGGCCACTAATATATCTTCTCTGGTAAAACATCTGCTCAAATCTTTTGTCCAATTTACCCTTGTCAAGTCTTAGGAGTTCTTTATGAGGGTACTTCAAAAAGTTCATGGAAAAATAGAATGAAAAGATAACACAAATCTTTCCATGAACTTTTTGAAGTACCCTCATGTATTCTGAATATAAGTCCTTTGTCAGATATATGTTTTGTTTTGCAAATGTTTTCTTTCTGTCTGTGGTTTGACTTTTCATTTTCTCAGTGCTGTCTTTCAAAATAGTACAGTGGATTATACTGAATGATTTTCAAATATTGAACCAACACTACATTACCAGGATTTTTTGTTATAGCAGCTAAGCCTGTCCTAACTTACTGAGTTGATTATACCATCCCTTTGATCTGCACTGCACCTATTCTGCAATCTTTTAACCTTGGATCAATCCTAAAGCCCACCTTTCTGCCTCCTCTACCCAGGATGATGTTCAGAGCTGGAGGAAATTCTTTCAACCACGTGGGCTGATGATGTTTCACTTGTTAAATACCTCTGCATAGCTTCTCTCCCATTCTTCACAGAAGTTACTATTAATGTTTGTCTTGTTCCTCAAGACTCTTACTGCCATCCTCTCATTCTCTCACAAAGTGTCTTTACCAC
>NW_007728079.1:183266-184817 GCF_000696425.1 Galeopterus variegatus | reverse complement strand
TAGAGATCTGGTAAAAGTTTATTTCTGGGTGTGTCTGTGAAGGTGTTTCCAGAGGAGATTGGCATGTGAGTCAGTGGACTGAGTGGGGAAGACTCGCTCTCCATGTGGGTGGGCACCATCCAACTGGCTGGGGATCCAGATAGAACAAAAGGGCAAAAGAAAGGCAAATTTGTTCTTTCTCCTGGAGCTGGGACACCCTTCTTCTCCTGCCCTTGGACATCAGAACTCCGGGTTCTCTAGCATTTGGACTCGGGGACTTGCACCAGTGGCCCTCTGGGTTCTCATGCCTTCAGATTTGGACTGAAAGTTACACCGTCAGCTTCCCTGGTTCTGAGGCTTTTGGACTCTGACTGAGCCACACCGCCAGCTTCCCTGGGTTTCCAGCTTGCAGATAGCCTATCATAGGACTTCTCAGCTCCATAATCATATAAACCATTTCCCCAAATAAATCTCCTCTTGTCTTTCTTTCTATCTGTCTATCTATCCTCCTACCCCCTTTCTCCTCTTGGTTCTGTCTCCCTAGAGAACTCTGACTAATACAGGCTCCTGTCCTTCAGTGTATAACATAGAAAGTCTGTATCTTATTTCAAATATTGCAAGTTTCTCAATACTCCTCCTGTATTAGTCAGGGTAATCTAGCAGCTATAACAATATTTAAATCTTGGAGGCTTAACAAAACAAAATTTTATTTTTCATTCATGAAAAATTCAGTGTAGGTGCTCTTGGTTGGGCGGCTCTTCCTGGTACCTCTTCACTGATTCAGGAATCCGTGTTCCTTCCATCTTGTAGCACAACCATCTTCAACATGAGTCTTCCAGGGTTGCTGTGGAAGAGAAGACGGCATGAGGTAGGTTCCCTGACACTTAACCACCTTGGCCCTGAGTGATCTATACACTTTTACTCTCATTCCTTTAGCCAGATCTAGTCACACAGCTCCACATGGAGAGCACTGGGAAATTGTTATCCGTCAGTGAGAAAATGATTCCCAGCATCAAGTCTTCACTACAGATGGGGAGCATGAACATTCAGTGGTCAGCCAGCTGTCTCAGCTACATTCTTTATCTCTGATCATAACACACATCCATCCACATAGACTCTATTGTGATATTTCCTAACACAGATATGATTGGGTCATTTCCCCATTTAGTACTTATCAATTTCTCCTCGCTGCCCACTGAATGAAGTCCAAACCCTTTACTGAGGCATTCAAGACCATTTAGGATCTAGCCCTTCTGGCTGCAACTACTACAGCGTCTTGTCTTAGGCACCAGCCCCTCCAAACTGCTTCCAGTTCCCAGAAGCTACAATATCATTACTTGCCTCTGCACATTAACATATCTTCCATTTTTCTGAATGTTTCTTTTCAGCTGTAACTAGTGGGAAAATTTCTAGCTCTCCTTCAAAACACAGTGTAAGCATTTTTCTTCTATGGCCCCCTCTTTAAGGATCGTTGATCATTTTGTTCCTTCATGTCACCATGGTGCTTTTGGCAAACCTCCACAGTAGGACCCTTACACTGAGTTGCCATTGTATTTTTACATATCTGTCTCT
>NW_007728079.1:179453-182598 GCF_000696425.1 Galeopterus variegatus | reverse complement strand
TCTCTTTAAACTCTGAGCTCCTTGAGAACTAGGGCAATGACTTGCTATATTAGTATCTCCAGTGCCTAATACAGTGTCTGCCACATGATGGATGCTTAATAAATGTTCATGTAATGAATAATTAAATGAATGAGTAAATGAGTGCAATTTAAAACATTTCTTTCATTTAAATTTCAGTTTAATATTTATTCAGTATTTAAAAATTCTTGTTCAAAATTATGAGCTTGTGCTATATTTATTATATCTTCTTCTAATGAGGAAGAATGACAAGCATTAAATTAAAGCTTTACAGAAGTGCACTAACACGAACTCTCGATTTGGTGGGGGAGGCTCTTCACACTCAATCAATGAACTTAATGAAGGTAATATAAGAGGACACCAACACTGCCCCGGGGGCCCACCAGGGTCCTGAGGCGTGGAGCTGGGGGAGGCCAATCCCAGCGGCAACTGGGTAAAGAGCACACCGAAAACACCATTTCCATATGTGTAGCCCACCATGGCCACCACAATTGCCACAGCTGCCTCAAAAGCAGCTAGTCGCTATAGCAGTAGTCACAGCCACCATGCAGATGGCATGCCAGACACTTGACTGCATTGTCACAAGGAGAGTCACTAGTGGAGATAAAAACAAACCCCCAAACAAACAAAGAAGAGGTCCTCTCTCTCCACAAAGCACACTCCAGAGTAATAGAAGGAGCACCTGCTATACAATAATACTAGGGGACCTGAACACACCTCTCTCAGCACTGGACAGATCATCTAGGCAACAAATCAACAGAGAAATAGTTAATCTATCAGAAGGCGAGAGCAAATCTATGGTTATTAGAGGGGGAGGGGGAGGCGAATGGGGAGAGATTGGAAAAGGGGCATAAAGAATAAGTATGATTTGTGATAATGAATATGCTAATAAAAAAGTAATATAAGAGTAGGTTGAAGCTACAAGGAGATTAAAGTGACACAGATTCTTACTGATGCAGAAATAATAGTAAAACTTTCAACTCTGGGAAGTCAAAGAGCACACAGAAGGTTGATAAGGACTGAGAAGATTTAGGTGAGAGACAAAAAGCTTGAGGAAACATTATTTCAGTATGTAACGTAATAACGAAGGTGCAGAAGGCAGCCACACTTCCCTGAACTCTTCCTTTCTGAATCAAAACAGAACTAAACTATATTTGAGTTTGAATTAACTGTATTTCATTAATACTTATTTGAAAATCACTATCCATCTATGTTATATATGAGAATTCTTAATTAACTAGAATAGAATATTCAGTTAATCAGCTCATCACTCCATCTCTAACTATATAAGTAGAAGTCACTATATATTCAAAACCAACCAATAAACAAACAAAAAAAGTCAAATACCCTGGTGCCTGTATTGCTTCCTTTGAACCATAATGAGTTACTGTCATAATTTTGGTGGTCTCCAGCTTGATCTATGCTGGGACTTTGCCAGCCAGGGTAAGTGGATGGGAGCCAGTGGGGAGCTGGAATGAGGCAGGAATCTTATCAAATTGAGATAAGAATCAGAAAAACTGTCCCAGCTGTAGAGGCTGGAGTAGAGCAGGAAAGGAGTCTGAGACTGTCTCAGCCCTCATTTCTGACATCAGTTTCGGCAGGATGTGGAAACAACAGTAGGAAGCCCCCCTCTCCACAAATGTGGAGATCAGGGACATAAGGTCACCTTCTGAGTTCACTAGTAAAATTCACACACAATGGATGTGATTAGCCATCTGCTGGAGAAAAGCAAGAGACTGTCTGAAATGGGTGGACACCACAAGATTGCAATCATGGTAAATGATTTGGGTGTAAGCAGAGGAAGCCAAGTACAGACTGTGAATGTCATTTAGTAGAAGACATTTAATCAACTATACTGTACATTGGCTAGAGGAAGACTATGAAGCTGGGGGGTGGACACAAGAGAAAGTGGTTAGCATGGGCTACAAAAAGTGAAAACCCAAGGAATCATAACTTGGCAGTGCCCACCCAAGCATGGTGCAGAGTAGACCCTGTCCTTTGCACTTTTGTGGTTGCTGGAGAAGTCTGCTCTGCTGTGAGACAGGAGTGCCTCTTCTTGACTCTCCCCAGTACCTGGGTGCTCTTTGAACAACATATGTTCATCTGCTGTTGACCTCGCAGGGATTCTGATCCTAGGATGGGCTGCCCTGGATGGTGGACATAAGCCTTTCAGTCCCTGGGGAGAAATGTCTCCCACTGTAAATTTATAAGTTGGCCATGAGTTTAGGCTCATGGATTTGATTGATTAAAATGGCACTGAATTCTGAAAACTTTTTGATCCCGATGAGGGTGAATGCTGGCATTTGGAAAGCAGTCAGTTCCTCAAGGGGCTACTACCCATGAGACTCTTGGTAGGCAGCACAGCCTTCTTCTGGAACACGCTGACCTCATCATCAGTTCCTTTCTGCCTTCAACAGACAGTACCACAGTATCCACATAGGTCAATGACTTCCAGCCATGTCAGACCCAATGGCCTATTTTTAAATGAATGTTTTGTTATGTCCCTCTTACTATTCTGAAAAGAAATTCACAAATAATGCAACCTCCTACTCACATATTTTAAAAAACTCAATATAATGTCCTAACTATAAAAATACAGACAAAATACTGGTAAAAAGGAGTAATTTGTAATAAAATAATGTGTTGAAGTATGCTAATGCTTGGGGATGATTAACTAGAAGACATAATGAAGCAGCCAGTTGCTTCGAGATCAGAATGAAAGTGACAGAGACAAAAATGTGTGGAGATTGGTGTGCTGGCAACTCAGATACCGAGAGTGCTGTTGCTGTCAGTGAAGTGCTCTTCTGAAACTGGGACTACTGTTAGTGAGGTCCTGAACCAAAGTTCAATGTTTTTGCTTGAAAAAATGCTTAAGAGGGAATATATGGAAAATTCAGTGTATATTAAAACTTTGCAAAAGTAATTTGTGTTTTCAAGTAAAATGGGATTGAATTCTACACCCAGATAATTATAAATAGGTTTGCCACACACATGTCCAGTGTGACATTTCTTGGTTGTGATGCCTGTACTGCACATGACTGGATAGCCAACTGTCGGGAAAATGGAACGATTTGGTCAGGCTCTTGTCTTGGAGCCAGTTCAGGGTCGTTTGGTAAACATTGTGTAT
>NW_007728079.1:174311-178724 GCF_000696425.1 Galeopterus variegatus | reverse complement strand
ACGATTTGGTCAGGCTCTTGTCTTGGAGCCAGTTCAGGGTCGTTTGGTAAACATTGTGTATATGGGTTGAGTAAGTGCACCTGCACAGCAGCGCTGCTTTGGCTGGTGTTTTACTGCCTTGGGCACCTGCCCTGCATGGCCATGTTTTTCCAGATCTGGAGCTTCCAAGGACCGTGTGGCTGGTTGCCTAGCTTATACACCAGCATGAAGGGGTCTGGTGACCCAGCCTGTGTGTGAAGGGTTTGTGACCCAGTCTGTGAATGGGCTTGAGGGGTCTGGGAGCTCCAGATCCAGCCCTAGCTCAACCATTGGCCCAGTCATTGCAGGATTACTGGCAGGTAAAAGAGCTGCAAAAACTAGCGTGGTCGCCTAGCTTTACAATTGGCATCACGAACAGCATTAATAGCTAGACAATTGGCACTGAGAGGATTCCAGGCCTTAGCTGTAACTTAGCAGTAGCCAGACAAATTGGCATAGTTGGGCAGGATTACGCCACATTTAGCGTAGCCTGCAACAGGACTCTGAGCAGGTACAGGAGCTAAAAGCCCTTGGAAGAAGGAGGAAATGTGGCTATTTGTGAGTACACTGTGCCCTAGGGCCACCTTCCTGTTGACCGGGACCTGGTTGCTGCACACTGTACTGAAAGGCAGCATAGACCAGGTACTACAGTGCAAAACCCCTTGGGAGGGGGAGGAAATGTGGTTGTCTTTGAGCATGTGGTGCTTGGTGGCCACTTTTCTGCTGACCGGAGCCTGGCTTTTGCTCACTTTGCTGCAAACTGATTGAGAGCTGAAGTGGAAAGCAGAGTCACTGGAAGCGTGGATAAATGTCCTGGAGGATGACGTGTGGCGACTGGCCACTCCTGCCTCTCACACCAGGGAAGACGACCAACCCAATGGTGAGTTGGGGGAAACCATGCAGCTCCAGGCACGACCTGTTGTGCATGAGAAATTGAGGCACAAGCAGCCTATGGAACTGGACGGACAACAGGTGGGTGATCCACAGGTGACCCATTTCAACACCCGTTCCCCATATACCCAGGTCGAACTGGTTGACTTGGGGAGACAGTTCAGGCAGAAACATGGGGAGACCCTGGCTGCTTGGCTGTTGTGGTTATGGGATCTAGGGGTGGATAGTGTAATGTGCTCTAGTGAGGAGGTAGAGAAATTGGCCTCCATCACCATTCACCCGTCCCTGAGACAACGGCTGCAAAATAGCCACAGATATGCACCTGGACGAGGTAATCACTCCTTGATGGACTGGGTGAATGCAGCTGCCTGAACCATATGGGCAAATGCTGGAGAACTGCCCAATATTGTTAGTAAATAGCAAACGTATGCTGAGCTGGTCCAAATCATTCAAGAGCTGGGGATGCGGCAGTCCATGTTTAATGTGAATGCTCATGGCCCGGACAATAAGAACTTTATAGGCAGCATGAGAGACATAGTGCTGCAGAATGCCCTGTCAATGTCCTTTGGGTCACTGATGGCCATACTGGACCCATACGTTGGTTGTCCTATACGTGAGGTAACGACCATGATAGCTGGCTTGGGTGAAGTAGAGGATAGAAGATAAGCAAAAGGGGTCCGAGAGGTGGCTACAACCAAACCCCCAAGAAATACTCAGGATTTTATCCCAAAGGGACCAAGCAAGACTAGCCATAAGCAGATGTGGCTTGACTTGCTTGCAGCAGGGGTTGATAAAAAGAAAACTGACTGGCAGCCAAATGCAGTCCTGTTTGCATTGTGGCAGCAATTGTGCCCCGAACAGTATTTCATCAAATGTTGGGAAACAGGTAGCAAGTTACGCTCAGTGGATTTAAAGGACTTTTTGGTTGCTCCTGAGAAGGTAGATGAACTGTTCCATTCTGATTAGGGAGGACGCCAAGGTACTCATCTTTTGGGGGCAGGTGAGGACTGGAGGCCTCATGTTGAATTGACAAAATATTGGTTGAGGACGAATGTGCAGTGTGTTTTGGCATTGGTGGATACAGGTGCAGAATGTAGCCTGATATATAGCAGTCCAGATAAATTTCCAGGGGCCACAGATCGTATAGATGGCTATGGAGGACATACTACTGAGGTCAAAGCTGTGTCATTGCCATTGGGCACAGGAAGATTACCTCCTCATGTGTATACTGTATATATATATCTCCTGCAGCTGAATACATCTTGGATGTACTTTATGGTTTGCACCTGCAAACAACAGTTGGAAAGTTTCGGCTGCAAATACAGACAGTAAAGCCTGTGTTATGAGGATCTGCTAAACATGACCCACAGGTATTACCCAAGCCAAGACATGTGGTTAATGTAAAGCAGTATCACCTACCAGGAGGACATGCAGAGATAAATACTACTATATTGGAACTAGAGAAAGTTGGTATTATTCAACTGGCTCAGAGCCCATTTAATGCTCCAGTATGGCCAGTGAAAAAGCCTGATAGTACCTGGAGAATGACTGTAGATTATCGAGAACTGAACAAAGTAGTGCCTCCTTTGCATGCAGCTGTGCCTTCAGTTCACGACTTGATGGATCAGCTGACAACTCAGCTGAGGACTTATCATTATGTACTGGACCTTGCAAATGCTTTTTTCTCCATTCCAATCTCAGCTGATAGCCAAGATCAGTTTGCCTTCATGTGGGAAGGAAGACAGTGGACCTTTCAAGTATTGCCCAAGGTTATCTGCATAGCCCAACCATCTGTCATGGTTTGGTGGCTGGGGACCTAGCCAAGTGGACTAGGCCCAGCATGGTTACAGTGTTTCACTACATTGATGACATGTTACTAACATCTGATTCTCTTGCAGATTTAACCCAGGAAGCTCCAGTGCTGCTAAGTCATTTGGAACAATGTGGGTGGGCTGTGAACACAGCCAAAGTGCAAGGACCTGGGCTGTCGGTCAAATTCCTGGGAGTGGTCTGGTTGGGTAAGATGAGGGTCATTCCAGAAGCTATTATAGATAATATACAGGCATACCCTCAACCCACAATGGTAGCTCAGCTACAGACATATTTGGGGGGGGGGACTGGGGTATTGGAGAGCTTTTGTACCCCATATGGCCCAAATGGCACACCCACTATGTGCATTGACACAGAAAGGAGCCCTCTGGGATTGGACTGAGGAAGTAGAACAAGCTTATCAGGCTACAAAAAGGGCAATACAGCAAGTACAAGCTTTACAAGTGGCTGACCCCACTAAGCTGTTTGTGTTAGACGTACATGTAACCCAGGAGCGGTTAGGATGGGGTTTGTGGCAGAGACAAGACTGATTCCGCACACCTGTAGGATTCTGGTTTCAGCTCTGGAAGGATGCTGAAGCGTGCCATACCCTAATAGAAAAGCAGTTAGCAGCTGTGTATTCTGCCTTGATAGCCACTGAAGCTATCACAGGAACTGCCAAAGTCCTGGTAAGGACAATATACCCCATAATAGGTTGGCTGTACATGTGGGCAACCAACCCTCAAACGGGTGTAGCTCAGACTCCCACTCTGTCTAACTGGGGAGCACATACAGAACAAAGGAGCACTGTGTCAACTCCTCTGTCCAAAGAGTTGCAAGCTTTGCTAGGCCCAGTAGAGGTTGTGGAGGAAACTTTGACACAACTGTTACCCATGGAGGTGGAGGCTACATCTTTCCATGAAGGACAGGGACCTATCACAGAGCAAGCTTGGCATACAGATGGCTCTAGCATGGGACCTTCAGCATTGTGGACAGCAGTTGCTGTCCAGCCCTTAACAGATACCATGCAGTATGAAAATGGTACAGGGCAAAGCAGTTAATAGGCTGAATTGAGAGCAGTATGGATGGTGATAAAAAATCAGCCTGGGCCATTAACCATCTGTGCTGACAGCTGGGCTGTGTACAAAGGTTTAACCCTTTGGATTTCTACTTGGAAATATCAATGGTGGATGGTAGGCCACTGACCCCTGTGAGGACAAGCCATGTGGCAAGAGTTATGGGAATTGGGGCATGAGAAGTAACTCTTTTCCATGTCACAGGAACTTCCCCTTAGCCAGTCCAGGAAATGATGAAGCTGATACCTTGGCTAAGGGTTCTGGCTGCAGGCACTGCAGTAGAGTGCATGATCAGTGTATTGGCTGCTGAATATGCATTGAATTTCCCATCAGTATGACTGCAGGATTTGCATGGAGGATCACACCAATGGTAATTACTAACTGGATGTATGCGGCTAACATTTAAAAGGACAGAACTGTAAGCCTTAAGGCTTATTGAACGGACAATAGGTTATGTAAATGTAAGGGTCATTTATCCCCACTAAGGGAACATTGTGGAAGATTCTGGACACGTAGATTGTACAGCAAGGGACCCTGAAGGAGTGTATTGTTGGAAAAATGGAACAATTTGGTCAGGCTCCCCTTGCCTCAGAGCCGGTTCAGGGTTGTTTGGTAAACA
>NW_007728079.1:172504-173742 GCF_000696425.1 Galeopterus variegatus | reverse complement strand
TTGTTTCCCTCTCAGTAAATGCCAACAGTGACACTCCCAGTAATTGTGGCAACAAAAAATGCCCCTTTAAGTGCCCAATACATCCCCCTAGGAGGTGGTACAACTGCTACTGAGAGACATTGAATTAAGTGAACAAAAATCAACATGAGAGGCCAATAAGGCAAACATGCCCTGTCCTATGGCATAATCATCCCGTTGCCTGGTGTCACAGAAAACCCTGGCTAGCAGGAAGAAGGGACTAGGCTGGATGAGAGTTGGGTTGAGTGTGTATGTCTATAGGGAGAAGTAAAATTCCAGGCAGGATAATAAGTCATACTCTCGATGGGAAGCCAGAGTAATGGTTTACCTCTGGGACTTGGGCCAATATACAGGAAGGGCAATTTAGAAAGAACTGTGGCTCTTGGCCACATAAATACCCAGGTTTGTTCTTGGTGCTTGAGATCCCAGATCTGACTGAAAGGGAAGAATGAGGGGTCAACACAGAAGCCTGGAAGCATTGGCTTTGTTCCTAGAATTTGAGTCTGGGAATGTGACTTATTTCCAAACTCCTTATGCACAGCCCCAGTCAGAAATGACCCAGTGTCAGGCATGAACTTAAGTCTTCTCAAGTAATAGCAGCTGAGGAGAAAGCAGAGGCAGGAGAGACCAACAGCCTCAGGTTATCAGTACCAAGCATGTGATTGAACAGGGGATGTCTATACAACATCATTTAATTTCCTTAGAGTATTTTTGCCCTCATTTTAACACAGACTAATCAACTAATTATTCAAGCAAAAATACGGGTTCAAGAGAACAAAATCTGAATGGTGTTAGGAACCTTTTCTAACCCCACCCCCACATCAATTATCTGTTCGTTTCCTCTGGCTGGACACAAAGCAGCTGCTTAGAACTCAGATTTGGAGTCCATTTCCAAAAGTGGGGTCATGAAGGTGTGGCCATAAATTGAGGCAATGTTTATACTGAATGCCACAGTTTACAAGGGTAAGTACATAATTTTGCTTGGATCCCAGACTGAGACAGCCCCACAGTCCACTCTTTGTGACTCAGAAGCTGAACAGTACTCACGCAAACTTGGTATTCCCTGAAGACCATCTGAACAGGATCATGCCTCATTTCCTGTGATTCTGATCACAAAGCCACATCCAAGACAACGATCTAATCTCTGCTCAGGATTCAAATTACTTAATGTTTTTACTTCATTGGGTTGAGCAGGCTCCTTTGTGTATACAGTTACAGGG
>NW_007728079.1:126610-171652 GCF_000696425.1 Galeopterus variegatus | reverse complement strand
CATCCAAGACAACGATCTAATCTCTGCTCAGGATTCAAATTACTTAATGTTTTTACTTCATTGGGTTGAGCAGGCTCCTTTGTGTATACAGTTACAGGGGAAAAATGCTTTTATTTCAATTATGACTCTTTCAGAGTTCTATTACTTCATCTGTCCCACGTTCATTATAGTGGATGGTCATGAGAAGAACAAGCTCAGCTTTATAGTCCTTAATGGAATGTATTAGCAAAATTGAGTCTTAAGAGAGATAGAGAAGAGATGCATTCTGTGCATGAAAAAAGATTTTCTATTTAAGCATGTAAAAAGAGGGAAGGAACTAAAGAAGAAATTACCCGCTATTACAGAACAATCAAGGAAATAACTGACTTTTTTCTTCCAGAAACTTTGATTTAACCATGCTTAAGATATCCCTGAATTACACAGTTGGGGTTCCAAGTCATTTTGCTGGCCTCTCACCTGCTCTCTGACATTTTACGTCCCTCTATTCATTCCCACTCTCTCCTAAGGTCTCCTAACAGCTCCCTATATTCAGCATTCTCCAAGCCTGGCCCTGCTCCTACCTTTTGAGCACATGCCTGGGTAGAACAACATTTTGGTTGTTCTCTCAGTGACAAATATTTGATCCCCTTGTAGTTTAAGATATGAGAGGCTGTTAGGAAGTTGCTGTGGACAAGGCACTCTATGAAAAAGAAGGGGATCTACATAAATGTGCTAATATATTTCTCTGTGCTTTTTCCTATGTGAAGATGTCCTTTGGATTTTCTTCCTGTGTGTATCTCAGTTTCATCCAGATCCACTTCCCTGCTCAGGAACCCTCAATAGTTCCCTATTGCCCACAAAATCAAGTCCAAGTTTGTTAACATGGTATTCAAGATCCTCTGTGATTAGCCCCTGCATGAACTCCCAACAAATCAACTCCTCTAGCCAAAGTGAGAGAAGCTGTATAAAACAGCAGCTGAGTGTATAGCCTCTGGACTCCAATCCCAGCTCAGTCACTTTGAGCTGTGTCCTCAGGTTAGTTACTTAAACCTCTCTATGACCCAGTTTTCTCAACTGTACAAATGCAATAATAATAGTAATAATTTTAGTTGTGTAAGGATCAAGAGAATTAATAAACATTAGATACTGAGAACAGTGCCTAATTCATGATGTACATCTATTATTATGATCATTATTACTCACTACCTTCTACACATTTGTGCTTCTCTATCTTTGAACCTTTTCTCAGTTACCGGTTTCTGAAATGCTCTTCACTTCTATTTACCACCCTAAATTCTTCCCATCCTTTAAAGTCCTGGTCAAATTCTTCTTCTTCCACAAACTTCCCTGGACTGTTCAATTCTTATGATCTGTTTCAAGTATTTTACAAATAGTCATTTGTTGCATCATGGAACTTCTTTTACTGCTGTCTTGTAATATGAACTTTGAATGTAATTTTGCCTCACCTTCTCAACTTGCCTGTGATTTTTGAAGACAGGCACTCGGGCTGGTCTTTGTAGCGAGCCTAGCACCTGGTACATTGCATTTCTAATAGTAGCTCGATAAATATCTGTTTAGTTGACATGATTTGATGCACAGATAGAATGCAAGTTTGCTGGGTGCTTTTGGAAGTGGTGAGCTAAAGGGAAGGAAGAAGAGTTGGAACCTTTATTATTTGTTTGTACATTTATGAAGTGCCTGTGCAAAATGCTCCACTTCCACCTTGGAGGTGCCAGGATTGTCTGATTGGTGGAAATCCAGTAGGATGAAATCTACACTGCTTTTGGCTAGAGGGGGCAGGTTTGGCAGCCAGAAGGGCTCTTAGAACAGCAATTTAGCTGGATGCAGGGAGGCAAGGACAGAGTCCCCAGGGCTGTCTGTAACACAGAGTTCTCTTAGAGAGCAGTTGCTTCCACAAAGAAGTTTTGCAAATTCAGACCTTCCTTTCTTGGTTGCTCAGATTGGTTGGAAACCTTTGGCCGCTGGGTGGAAACCTTTGTCATCTAAAAGGGCCAGGGTCAGGAAATATAGGAGGAGAACTACTGTGGTATTGGGTCAAGACTTGTATGCTCAGATTGGTTGGAAACCTTTGGCCGCTGGGTGGAAACCTTTGTCATCTAAAAGGGCCAAGCTCAGGAAATATAGGAGGAGAACTACTGTGGTATTGGGTCAAGACTTGTAGATTCAAGTCCAGATTCTTTAACTAATTTCCTGGGTGGCCTTAGACACTTATGTCATCGCCATAATCTTCAGTTCCCTCATCTATAAGTGAAGATGTTGGATCAATATGTAATCTCTATGGTACCTGCTGACTCTAATATTCTATCACCCTAGGATTCTTCCCATAGTTGAGCTATTGGTATCTACAAGGACAGAGGGAGACAGAGACCTCCTTTGGCTGGAATTGAGATTCTTCTAATTGATGAGAACCATTTTGATCTCTGGCCAGTGGAGCTCAATTGAGTCATTCCTGAGGGTTTGGAATGGTCCATTTTATTGGGAATGGTCCTGCTTACTATAGTCTTGGAATCCTTTCCCTTTTCCACTGCATCTGGGAAAGTAAGGACTAGGGGTATAGGGTAATGGTGAAGAAGCAGTGTAATAATGGTGCAAAGGACTTAAACTGGGGCCGTCTCTTTTTATTTGGGCGATTGTCCTTGCCTCTAGATTATCATTGAGTTCTCTCCCTGCAGTCCCTGATAAAAGGACTGAAGTCACAGTTGTTGATGGTAGAGTTCTGGGAGATGAAGCAAGATTGCAGTGAGGCTTGGTGCCAAGTGTGTACAAGCGCTCAGCAACCACCTAGGCCTTGGGCTTGGCCTTGCTGGTGCATTCCCTGGGCCTGCCTCTCTGCCCTGTCTGCCAGAAGGCACTCTCTCCTTCCAGCCACCCAGATGTCCTCAGCAGCCTTCCTCAGATGCTCCTGGCTGCTCTCTGCTCCAGCAACTTAAACCCATAGTAGCCCCTCCCACTAATTCTCCTCTACTCCCCTAGCCCAGGCAGCAGGTTTGCCTTCTTTACTTACCAGGCTCCTGGGGCATGATCTGTGCATGAGGCCATGGCCTCATGTCTCTTTGTATCTATGAGCCCATCTTATACCTGGAAAACCATGCTGAAGAGGAGGGTATTGCTGCTGCTGCTGCCATGGGAAACTGTGCTGTGTTCTTACAGTTGGGAAAAGTGTGGCAGGTAAAACACGTACAAGGATATTAGATCTTGTAGGATAAGTGGTCAAATGTGGAAACAGACATCTGTCCCACTTATTTCACATCCTACTTTGCTTTCCCTCTTCCTGGCAATGCAACAACCCCTTCTAGGTGCTTAGCTCTGTGACACTTGCTGGAGGGGAGTGGGAGTGAAAAGAAAACATATGTCCTGAACCTCCAAGGAGCTTGCAATCTGGTCACAGAAGCAAGGCACACACACATTTGCAAGAGTTTATGAGGGCAGCAGGGCGTAGGGGGATTTTCCCCCAGGGTTCATTCTGATCTCAAGGCATCTAAAAAACCCAAGTTTATTTTTCTGGAGAGAGGATCCATAATTATATGATTTCAAAGGCACAACCGACTTCCCTTCCCCAAGGGGATGAAGAACTGAGCTCAAATTGGAAGACCTGGGCTGGAGTCCTACATCTGTACTTGTAAACCGCTTAACCTCTCTCTGATCCTCAATTTCTTAATCTCCAAAATGGGGTTGTCAGAATCAAATAAGAATGTAAAAGTGTTTTATAAAACATAAAGCACATACAGATAAAAGGTATTATTAATATTTAAAACCAAAATACAAGGCCATACAGAATGTGAAAATATAGGGCTTAGAGGAACCTTATGGATGTCTACTCAAAGTTTTTCCTCTTGCAGACAGCGAAATTGAGACCCAGAAGAGGACCTGGAACAAACAGCTAATCTGGGGGAGAGCCAAGACCAAAGAAGACGCTCTTCAGGGCTGTGCCCTGGGGCTGCAGGGGATAGCCAGCCAGCATGTCCAGTACAGCTCTCTGTCTGGGTGAGCCCTGGGGGCCCTGTTTGCAGCAGGCAGGGCTCCATGTGCCCTCAGCCTCACAAAAAAAGACTGTCTGCCTAAACCTGGATTTATCTGCCTCCTCACCCTTACCGCCCATTGACCTCTATGAAAATGGTTTCCAAAGAGACTGGATTTCAAGTTACATCACCACCAAATAATTGATGAGCCTCTGGAAGAGACCCAGAGATAAACTGTGGACAGCTTGTGTGGAAAACTGAGAGCTTGAGTAGACAATCCAAATATTGCTGATAGAATTCTCGTGAGCAACGGCTTTCTAAACAACCATTTGCCAAGATGACTCATTTCTTTCCAAGGCAAACATCTAGGCACAGCTCATGAAACAAAAGACACAGGCGGCTTGAGGGCTGTACCTGGCATGTTGGTGGGAGGTGAGCAAGCGAGGACCACGGCCCCTGCACTTGTCCATTTCTCTCCAGCTGCTGCTAAGGGCCTCTCAGGCTGTGTGGATTCTTTTGTTCTTCGACCTAGAAGAGAGCCTGGGAACTTGGCCTATCTGGGTGTTATCTGCAGCATTTCAGAACATGAAGGTTCTGTTCTTTCCATCAATACCTCCAGAGGAAAATGCCTAGCCATTCTCTGTGACCCATTCTAGTGTTTAACTGCTGTCAAATCTTGAAAAGTGGGCCTCACGTTGACCTTGAGACACCCCCGCAGTGGTGTATCTTTATTTCTTCTGGCTCCTACTGATGAGAGGCGGGGAATAGCTACTCACCAAGGTTTCCACTTGAAAGTATGCTTTTAAACACTTGACCATAATGGACCCCCTTACCCTACACTTATCCAGACTTAATAATTTCAGAGACATTTTATACACTCGCTTACGTGATCACAACCTTTCTGACTGTTCTGTAATCTCAGCTACCTGACCACAGCTCTTCCTCCCTACCGCTCTCCCTTCCCTTTCTAGGCACCCACCTCTCTTCCCTACTTAAGAAAACGTTTCCATCTTCAATTCAACATTTGAGCAGCTGTACAAGCACAAAATGTTTAATTTGGGAACAGTGTCTGTAAGAAGAAATGCTTTGTTAGTTTCCAAAGTGATGCAAGCTTAATTTAGAAAGTAATATAACCATATTTTTGGTTCTGGGAGTCAGAGATTATGGATTGCACTGAAGAGTCAGCCTGCTTGATGACACTAGCACTTTGCAGCACAGACTTTTTCTCCAGCAGTTTCATTTTTATTCCCACTCAGAGATAAAATGGGCCAGTCCAACAGAAGCATTTACTCCGCCAGGATTAAATGTCTTGTGTGGATAGGGCCTGGCAAGGGCAAGCAAGTGGTAGTGTTTTAAAGGTTGAATTGCATTGCATTGCCTGTCTCCCCCTAATCCCTACCTTGGTCTTAAACTTGGTCCAATCAGGTTCTGGAACTAGGAAATGATAACAGCCATCAAGTGTTGAGCAGGGCAAGGATAGGTGTGATCAGATCATACTGCTGCTAACTTCCGTGGCTCCAGGAGAAAAAGTGCCAGGATTGAAGAGGATCATGTCCTACTATATCTGTTAGTCTCTTCCTCTCAGGGATACACATGACTAGGATCTGAAAAATAGTGGGAACATGAATAGAACAGGATAGATTTGGAGGCAGGGACCATGTAATGTAGAAATTAGGAGGATACATCACCACCACCATCATAGTAGCAGTACTTGGGCTGGAACTGAGACAGGCTTTTGTCGAGCAGCACCGTCTAGAACTCTCTGTGGGCATCAGGCAAAGCATCCTTCTGTCATTGGGGGTGCCTCTTGACCGTCAAGGAATGTTCTGACACCTTAAAACACATGCTCAACCATTTCTTGGTTCCCCATAGCCCAAAGCCCAGAAAGAAAATTTAAACTCTGTCCCCTGAGGGTTGAGATATATATAGACTGTGCATAAGGGAAGGTCAATTTGGAGAGAAAGACAATGAGGAAGACCACCCCACAGAAAATCGCCATGAATAAAGATACTCTGGAGGAGTGGACCAGACCTCACCAGAGCATCTGAATCTTGGAGGACAAGAGGTTCCAGGCAGAGTGTGAAGCTGAGTCCCTCCATTTCTCACCCCTGATCCTAAGAGTTCCAGAATGTTCTGGAAACAAAGGGGATGTCTTACTTAGAAAACCAAAACTAAAACACTTTGTCACTGAAGGTACAACCATTCTGATGTAGGCATCTTTTCTAAAAGACCTGGCAGACCTTGTCCTGCTGGTCAGGGAGGGAGACAACCACTGGGATTCAGGGGTTTGTGGGCAACCAGCTGCTGCAACCAATGGGCAGTAAAAGGACTGTAGGGTGACAAGGGCAGCCCACTCGGAGGACAGTGACGGTGAGAACATACAGGAAAGGCTTAGAAAACCAAAACTAAAACACTTTGTCACTGAAGGTACAACCATTCTGATGTAGGCATCATTTCTAAAAGACCTGGCAGACCTTGTCCTGCTGGTCAGGGAGGGAGACAACCACTGGGATTCAGGGGTTTGTGGGCAACCGGCTGCTGCAACCAATGGGCAGTAAAAGGACTGTAGGGTGACAAGGTCAGCCCACCCGGAGGACAGTGACGGTGAGAACATACAGGAAAGGCTTGACTGCACAGACGAGGGGAGGAAGATTTAGCCACTTTTGCTATACAGCATATTTTACATTTTATTCAAGGTTGTTAGCTTTGATCAGATCTTTAAATCCTCAGAGCTCAGCCTGTGGGTGGGTTTGTCTCCACATATTTTTCATCATCATTTACCAGTGGGCCTAGAATGGAACAGAAACAAGAAAGAAGCACAGATGCAGAGAAAACCATGATGACAAGAACATACACACAAAGAGATAGCGGGAGAGCTTGAGAAAAGGCATTAGAGGGAGAGGAACACAGAGAGAAAACAATCTGGACCAGAGAGATTGAGGAAGGCCTAGGAAGACGGTGTCCTGCGAGATGCTAGCTGGGTCCCCCAGGATGGAGATGAGGCCGGCCTGGATTAAGCCTCCCCGGATTAAGAACCGAAGAGAAACCACAGGGTTCATTGTTTTGTTTGTCCCTTGCTTTGGCTCCTGGCAACCTGCGCGCCGGAGTTCTGACACACTGCCCGAGCTCCCCCTGCTGGCCGCTCTGCAGAACTTCACCATCTGGGTCCAGACTGGAATGGGATTACGTAACTCTTCGGGAGCTTTGCCCACTCCTCCCCGCCATCCCCCGCCAAGCCCGTTTTTTCCAAATTCCTGGCTTCTCCGAAGCGTGATGTCTAATGCCGGGGCTTGAATGCCCTGACAGATTGCCAAGGTCCTAAGGCCCAGCGCGGGCCGTCCTGAGAGACCCATCCTAATGAGAATGCCCGCAGGAGGCTGGCTGAACAAACATTTATTGAACACGTGCCACGTACAAAGTGCCGTGAAAAGGCCCGAAGGGATCTCACTTGGCCTTTAGTCTTCTTGCCTCAGAAGTGTCGCTAGAATTAAACTGTCCTTCTGGGGTTGGGGTGAGGGCACTCCCCGTCCAGTTCTGACCCACGGAAGCAGCCTTCCAAAACGAGTCAAGGCAACAGCGACGGCGCTCCCCCTCTTTCCTGTCCTTCTCTCTCTCCCCCTTCATCGTCTTCTCTTTCCTCTCTGCACGAAGAGGAGGAAATGTAATGTGCAAAGCCCCTGCGGAGGAGGGAGAGAAACACAAGTCTTCCCACGTGCCAAGCCTCTTTTACTACTAAGAATAGCCTTTATCTCTCTCTCTCAGCTGAAGGTTGGGTTATAAAGGGAACAGTGAGCCCTGGCTTTCTTAAAGTGAGTGAGATCTGAGTCACAAAGGCTAGAGAGGGGCATGTGGCAGGAGAGTCCGCGAGTCCAGAGGACGCGGGCAGGAGGTGAGGGAAAAGGCAAGGAGTCTGCAGCCCCAAGCTGATTGATGGGGTGGCTGGATCCTCGGACCCTCGAGGAGTGGCCCCGGGGTCATCTGGAGCTCCTAGGCAGTGGGACCCCCCCTCCCTCGCCATGAGCCTCACGTTGGGGGAGGCAGGCAGATTTCCAGACCTCTGGCTAGGATGTATGCTCACAGTAAGGAACCCTCATTTCTCCCCTCCGTAGCTCCTCAGAGATTGGAAACCTAAACCATCTCTCTAAAAATTAAGTTTTTCTTTCAATAATAGTGCTGTTTCTCTGAGGCCAGAAGGTATAAATGTTTCTAAAACAGTAGGTCAGAGTCACAGGTTTATTTTGAAGGCCTCTGTGTGAAAACATCAGAAAGGATTCCTTCTCTTTTGTTAACGAAGAATTAAAGAGATTTTACAGTTAACTGAACTGCAGAAAGCAGTAATGGTCCTCAGGGAAACAGAGTCATTTAAGCTTGAGTTGCCTTATTACCTGCTGGGTCCTGGCCCACTGTTTCTTTCTCTTATCCAGCTTCCCTCCCCAGCTCCCGCTTTTCCTCTTATCACCAGTTCAGCCTTTTGCTCACACTGTCTTGTGGTCTCCCCAGGCTCTGGTGTCCTGCCCCAGTCACCTTTCATGACGCTCCTGGATTTGCTTCCTTGGTCAGTGCTGATATGGAAGGAAGGGGAAGAAAGCATTGGCCTGTCCACTTGAGGTCCCCAAATATCTGATGTTCTGCAGGTTTCTACCAGGGCTAACAGAATCAGGCTCTGGGTCTTTCTTCACTCAACATTCAATCTGCAAACCACCTCTGAAAAATTTCTAGGCAGCTGACAGTCCATAAATTGTATTATCTCCTATCTTGAACAGCACTTGTCCACTTCTACCACAGGCAAGTATTCTAGTGACTCATGAGTCAATAGGAGCAGAAGGGCCCTGGCAGGCACTGCATAAATACAAATGATGGCTATTTATCATGAATGAAAGTGGCTCATAAATAACTGAAACTGGCCCAGTTCTGCTTCTATTGAACAAAAGGAAAAAACCCACAGACATTATAAAATAAAAAATAAGAGGAACGCTCTGCAGAAGATGTCATTTCTCTGTGTTGCTATAGCTGAATAAATTGTAGCAATTTCTAAAATGTTTCTGGAGAATAACCGACTTTAGAAGAAACCTGCTCAGCTGCCCGGTGCTGTAAGTCTGGGCTGCCCGTGACCAGTAGAGGGCAGACGTCTGTTATAGACGGAGACTGCAGAGCATAGTGCGGGGGAAATGGCAACGGAGGATTCCAAGGTGGTAGACTGTTTATTGTGTGCTGTAAATACCCACTTTGGGCCTGCGCACACCCCCAGAGATCATAGCCCAAGATTTATTTCAAGGAACCAGCTCCTTGAAATAAGTATTTCTTTGTTTAGAAGATTAAAACCTGGGCAGAAAAGCTGGTTCTGCATAACTCCCTCTGGGTGCCACAAGCTGCCATTTAAACTGCAGTCCTTGCAGTGACCTGTCCCTGTCCTGGGCCTGCCACAGTCACAGCCGCATATTTTTTTGAGTCAGGGATGTTTGGGCTTGTATCTGACTTGGAATAGCAGCTGCTGTGGTGTGGACTTGGTGAAGAAGTCCCTACTGTTGGTCATTCCATTTTGTTTAATGAGTATACAGAAACCTGGGAAACAGAGAGATAGGAATGAAGACTACTGGAAATGTTTCCTTCAGATGTGGGACAGCCTACCAACCCCACTTGTAGGTCTATACTCAAGAGAATTAAAAACATATGGCCACACAAAAACCTGTACATGAATATTCATAGCAGCATTATTCATCATAACCAAAAAGTGGAAATGACCTAGGTGTCCATTGACTGATAAATGGCTAAACAAAATATGGTATATTTATATAATAGAATATTACTTCATCATAAAAATGAATGAAGTACTGATATACATTACAACATGGATGAACCTTGAAAACTTCGTGCTAATTGAAAGAAGCCAGTCACACAAAAGACCACAAATTGAATGATTTCATTTATGAGAAATGTCAAGAAGAGTCAACCTCATAGAAACAGAAAACAGATTAGTGATTGCTGGGGGCCGGCGGAAGGGAGGAATGGGGAGTGACACCTAATGAGAATGGGATTTCTTTTTGTGGTGATGAAAATGTTCTGAAATTACATAGTGGCGATGGAGAAATGTCAAGAAGAGTCAACCTCATAGAAACAGAAAACAGATTAGTGATTGCTGGGGGCTGGCGGAAGGGAGGAATGGGGAGTGACACCTAATGAGAATGGGATTTCTTTTTGTGGTGATGAAAATGTTCTGAAATTACATAGTGGCGATGGTTGCACAACTGTGACTATATTAAAAACCACTAAATTGTACACTTTAAAAGGGTGAGTTTTAAGTATGTGAATTATATCTCAATAAAACTGTTATTTTAAAAAAAGATTTGGACTAGTACAGACATTATAGAGGGAAACTCAGAGTGGGAAACAAGGAGAATATAAAGAGAATATTTGACTACTGGGAGACCCAGCCTCACCCCCATCCAAAAAATATTCTGGATAAGAACAGAGTGGATTTAGTGCAGGTTGGAGACAAATACAGTGTAGGAAGCAAGGAGAATTATCCACAAAGCTGAACTGACCCTGCAACTTCTCTAAATGGCCCACTTGTAAAGAGCTGACACCTCTGATCATGCTGGCCATTTCACTCAAGGGTGCTATTTCACTCAAAGCAAGAGGGTACATTTGGGTTGATGTCATGGTCACCCCTATGCAGAGGAAAATAAGGGAGAATCACACTCTTCAGTCCCTTGTAACAAGAAAGACTTGCCAAGCTCTCAAGAGGTGTCAAAGAAGAAAGGTGAGTCACTAGCTCAACTGCCAGGGGCCTCACGGTCACATCTGAGTTCCAAGTATATTATCAATAACACCCACAAGAGGTCAGAAGCCTTTGCTCTGTTCCTTCTGTAGCCCCCACAGCACCTTGTAGAGGCCGAGGCCAAGAGAACCCTTAGTAAATACTTGGAAAAAGGGGAGGAATGAAGAAACAGATGAGCACACACTGAAAGGGCCTAGGGAAGTACCTGGATGACTGAAGCCATGGTCAGGTTCAGCCTGGGTCAACATGTCAGAGAGGAAGCACCCCTGAATGAGAAAGTGAGGAGAGATTCTTTTATTTGCCTGTTCTTTATCAGAACCATGCACTCATACACCACTGGGCCTGTCTTGTTGAGTCCAGAAGAACCAGCAGGGAATGTCCCAGGCACACCTGAGCATGCCCATCAACTACAGCAAACTGGATATGGCTTTCATTTCTTACCTTCATCCAGCTCCTGCGCAGAAACTATAACCCATTGATATTACTGGGTGCTATTGAGTCAAAATTTGTTTCCAAGATGCACTGTGAAGAAGCTCTATATGAGTATGCCTTTTAAATTTTGTTTACTAATTAAAAAAAAAATCTTCCTGTTTTGTAATTGCTTATGGTGACCAGGGAGAGCAATGATACTTAAGTATGATAAAATGTTTTTCAGTCCTGTGTTTTTCCCCAAGTCTGGTCCTCTGGGTGAATGTTGCACATATTGGGGAACCAGGGAATATGTCTAACTGTGTCTTACAAAACTTGCTTAATTATAGATCCAGCCAAGAGATGAAAACTCAGTAAGTAATTATGTGGATAGCTAGGGCTTCAAATGGGCATGGGAGCCAAGCTCATACTCTTCTAGTTACACAGTAAATACGGAGTTAAAAACAACTGGTCAAATACCAATTGATTTTAATAAATTATATGAGTTCAGTAGTAGAAAGAATTGGACTTGGGGGCTGGGCAGATCTGGGTTTAAAGCCTGGCCCCTTCCTTCAGTTATTCCTTCAGTAAATGTGTGTTGATCCCCGGCCAGGCGCCAGGCGCTGTGGTAGGCATTGACAATAAAAGCGTGAATGAGAAAGACTGTCTCTCTCCCCAGGGAGCTTGCCGTCCCACAGCTACACCAAATATCTGTTACCGTAAATGTGTGTTGATCCCCGGCCAGGCGCCAGGCGCTGTGGTAGGCATTGACAATAAAAGCATGAATGAGAAAGACTGTCTCTCTCCCCAGGGAGCTTGCCGTCCCACAGCTACACCAAATATCTGTTACTTTAAAAAAGCTACCAAACCTCTCTGCATCTACATGTGTAAAGTGGAAAAACAAACAAACAAAACAGCAAAACCCTAATCTGAAGCTTGTTGTATTAAATTGAATACCATGAACAACATGCCTGGGATATTTTATTTTAAAAAAAAAGTTGCTTCCCTTCCCCCTTGGTATCATTTCATCATTTGCTAGCACATCTTACTATGTTTAATTGTACATTCTTAGCTTAAAGGGAGACCAAGTGGGTCAGGGGTTTGAATGGAAACCCCAAAGCAACTCCATCAGGAAGCAGTATATGTTGTAGTTGGGAACATGGGGGTTGGCATCAGAGAGACCTCAGTTAGAAAGTGACTGCTACTTGCTGATTTGGGGCAAGTTATTTTACCTCACTGAGCCTCAGTTTTCTCCTCTGTAAAATGGGTCTAATAACCCTACACTCCTGAAGTTGTTGGGAGGTTTAGTGAGAAATTATATGTAAAACACTTAGCTCATAATAGTACATAATAGGTGGTACATAATAGGTACTTGGTAAAGATTGCTGTTAGTATTTGTTTTTCTTACTCTTAGAATATCAATTTTCAGGGCTGGCACTGGTCTTGAATAGCATCATGATCAACACCTCACTTTACAGATGAGGAAACAGAGGTTCGAAGTGGTTTGGCCAAGTAATACAATCGGTGGCAGACCTGGAATCTCTGATTCACGCATGCCCCAGTGTTCTTCATCTCTACTTCATGTTCAGGAGTAGATTTGACTAGAATATTGGTTTCCAGGAACGTTAAACTCACACATGTAGGGTGTGGTGGGAAGCCATCTTCTCTCCCTGAGCCTCAGTTTTCTTTATGTACAGTGGAGTTGGCTAAATGACTCAACTCAAGGTTCTGAGACACAATGTCTTTCTGTGGAGAAGCTAGGGAACACAGGTAACCATGAGCAACTTCACCTGGCCCTTGCGAAGTTCAGGCTCTTGATCTATTTATCTATTTCAAAGATTAGGTACACACAGATATAGGATTCCCAACCATGCCTGACCTTAGAGCTGGCTGCTCTTGCAATAGCAGTGATTTCCAAACTGCAGGTCATAACCTATTAGTGAGCCTTGAAATAAATTTAGTAGGTCAGCATTTCAAAAAATGAAATAAAATAGAACTAAAAATATCAAAGTGCATCACAAGCAGTAATAATAAGTATTAGTTTGTGGAATCTTTGTTATGTGTGTCATATATGTATGTGTTGATTTATGTACTGTAATGTCAAAAATATTTTTTACTACGGGCTGCAGTCCAAAAAGACCAAAAGCTACTGCTTTAAGACATGATCTACATTGCCTGCAATTAAAATTTTTTTTCTCACTTTTTAATTACTCATTTATTCATTCACTTAACAAATGTTTATTGAGTACCTACTAAATGCCAGGCACTGTTATAGGCACTGGGAATACAGCAGTGAACAACATAGACAAAAATTCCTGCACTTGTGGGGCTTACCTTCTGGTGAGAGAAACACAAGTAATACATAGATAAAGTATAAAATTTAAGAAGTACAGATAAGGAGAAAGGCAGGCAGGAAGGAAGGAATTCAGGACACTCATAATCATACAACCCAGAAAAAACTCTGTCAGCATATTGGTTTATGTCCTTACAGACTTCATATGTGCATGCCATTTACCATGCCATTTAGAGGACTTCAAGGTAATAGGTGTCAAAATGTACAGTATGGCTGCTGACCAAAATCCAGTCCTCTGAAGCATGGAGGGAGAGCCTTTGCTTTTCTCTCTATCTGCTTCCCTCCTCCCTCCCCCTTTTGTCCCACAGCTGCTGCATGTTGTCACTTCTTTCTTCTCTATGGTAATTGTACTCTCAGGTCCCCAGCCTTAGAGACAGAGACTTCTGTTGCATGTGAAACAGGCACAGTGTCGGCTGGCCTCACTCACTGGCAAGTTCTGTGTCAGGGTTCTGTTGAATATCAACTTTTAATGCCTTTAATGATTTTATCTTTTTATATATTTAAAAAGCACTGAAGTTCAGAGAGGCTGTGACTTGTCCAAGGTCTCACAAATTGGAAGTAGAGGCAAGCCTGAAATGCCCGGCACTCCACCATTTGAGACCTTTGGTTTGGCCTCTCCATCTGCTATGCATTTCAGATTTCTTTCTTATTGTGCCAACATATTTAAATTTTTTTTTCTTTAAAGATACTAAGCTGTTGTTTTAAGTTGTTTCCTAAGAGGTACAAACTGATGAGACTTATCCTGGCTTAACAGAACATTAATTTAGTAAATTTCCCTGGATTTTGCAAATGCCATGCTAAAAGCCTTAAAAATAAATGTAATAAGAAGCTGCACTTGGATCCAGCGGACAAGAAGATAGAATTTGATCCTTTCCAAAACCACTGTTTACAATTGGAGCCTCTGGCTTTGTCCTTTACTTTACTTTAACAGCTATTTCATGAGGTAACTTTACATTTAAAGAGAATTTTTTCTTTAAAAAAGGAGATAGTTTTTAGGAGAAAGCAAGAAACTTAAAGTTAAGAGATTTGCACTCTAGTCCCAATTCTGCTGGGTGATCTTAGACTAGTCGCTTCCCCTCTCTGAGCCTAAGTTTTCTCATTTGTACAATGTACAGGATGGACTAGATCAGAGGTTCCGAACCGTGGTCAGTGGGGCCTCAGGATCCCCAGAACATATTTCTGGGCTACAGTTGGAGACCTGAAGTGAAACCTCAGAGGCTAGGGCTCCAGAACCACATTCCCCCTTATCTTCCTCCCCTCCCCTGTTCAGAGCAGCTCCCCTTTTATTTGCTCTACAGACAGAGAGTTTGCATAAGATTTTATTCTAAAAACAAAAAAAGGTTCTGCTGTTTTTTAGCATTTAAAAATCACCAGAACAGCGAGATAATCTGAAAGATCCTTTCTAGTTCTAACAGTCTATAGTTTGAGTTCAAAGATAGGCTCCTGATTTTTCTTTTTAGAGGTCTCTTTGCTCTGTGAATATGCCCACCAATCACCCCTAAATTACAAATACTCTCTCTTCTGACCCCAGCGGACTGCTAACTACGTATTATGCTGGCTGTAACGATCCTGGAAATGAGCTTGTCTGCTAATCCCACCTAATAACTTTGCCACTAGCAGGGTAGAACATTTGTAGGAGTGCTTGTTTGCTGACCAGGGATTTGATTTTTTTTTTTTTTTTAAATTAAGCTTGCAGGCGTTTGTTCCAACCACTCTGGAAAAACAGTTTTAGAATTGTTCCCAGCCCCGAGCAGCAGGCAGCATCCTCATTTGTATGCTGCTGCTTTGTCCAGCAGAAAGCATCCTGCAATGCCATTCCTAACTGCTCCCCACTGCGGTAAGCAGCTATTCACATTGGATTCTGCATCCTCTCATGCACACTTTGTTTTTCTGCTGTCTGTCTCACTGGGTGCTCCCAAAGTCGCCTCTGAAAGTGAGGATCTTTGGCTGCTACTGTAGTCGGGGCTGAGCCAGGCTGCGCCAGCCCAGCCCTACCTAGAGTACTGCAGCCCTTTCTGGTAGTGATTTATTTCACATAGAACGTGATTGTTTTGCCCAGAGTGGAGAAAAAGCAATTTTCCTTTACAAGGAACTGATTTGGACTTTCATCTACAATTTACTAGTGCTAAAAGCAGACAAATATAAATAAACATTTTCTACTTATGGCAGGTCAACAAGGTTCAAGGCCTTTCTGCTAGATGCATAAATCAGGGTGTAGGATGGGAAGAGCAAGCACTGATTTAGGGCCTGTTCTGGATCGCAGTGAGTGTCCTTTATCTATTTAATCTTTACAATAATCTTCCTAAGTAGGTACTCTTATCCCCATTTGTTGTTAGAGGAGGAAACAGGCTAGGAGAGGTAGAATAACTTGTTCAGATGCACAGGAAGTGGCAGGTGCAGGAATTGAACTTGTTCTCTCTGGCACCAGACGCCTGTTCTTTCCACTATACCACGCTGCCTTCCTGATGAGCATGCTGACTCACTTGGGAAGTTATGTAAGCTTGTAAATCACACTGAGATTCCCAGATAATGTGACTGCCTGAAGAAGAATGAAGCATTGCCAAGAGCAGCTCCGGTGCAGTCGCAGAAGCACAGGAGGCCCCGCATTGTGGGGAAGGACTTGGCGAAATGCAGACTCCAAGCCAGAGGTGATCATTTGTTTGTCCCGTCCCCTCCCAACCTGTTTTGTAAATAAACAGGATTTTAATTGTAAATTGATGAATAAAGCTATTCATTTAATTCACAGGTAGTTACTGAAGGTCCAGTCCAAACTTTGGCTACCTGCAGAAGGTATACCAAGGGTGCCCAGGATTAGATGGTTCCACACCACTCAAGACAGTCACCTCCATCAGAGGAAATAAGCAAGACCAGTCTTTAGCACCATCTGCATACCCTTTTGATTGACTAAGGGAGGTGATAATCAGATTTGCACTTTGGAAAGTTATCCCTGGCCTCCATGTGAGGAGAGAGGTAGAAGGGAGGCAATGCAGTGGGTGCTGCCGGTGTCCACCTGTGTCCCCTCGGTGCTCACCACAACACAACAAAGGCCTGTGACCCTCTGTGCTCTGGCAAGTTATCCCTGGCCTCCATGTGAGGAGAGAGGTAGAAGGGAGGCAATGCAGTGGGTGCTGCCAGTGTCCACCTGTGTCCCCTCGGTGCTCACCACAACACAACAAAGGCCTGTGACCCTCTGTGCTCTGGCTTGGCAGTATGCTCAGCCCACACACAGTACAGGCCAGAGTGCTGGGGAGTTCAAGCCCCTGAGCTAGCTTTAAGCAAGATGGGTGGAGAGTTGGTGGGTAAACATACCAGCTCCCTTGCCTTTGGTTGGGATGAATCTGAGGCATGTTCCATACCGCCTCCCAGAGTTTCCCATTGGGATGGAGCTCCAGTGTTCTGCAGTGCTTGATAACATACCCTTTACTGGCTTCTTTCACTCCCCTGTCTTGCTCCCTGACTCAATTCTCAGGGTTTCCTGAGATCACTTCTCAAATAAACTATTTATGGTCAAATCCTTGTCTTGGGCTCTGTTTCTGGGGGAACCCAAATAAAGGCCATTCAATACCTCAGGGTAGAGATAGATAATGGGGCTGGACAAAGGGAGCAGAAGTAGGAATGGAGAGGATATGAGGAACATTCACCCTGAGATTTAGGACTTTAAAATTGTGGAATATACTATAAAGCATATGTACTTCACAGGGCCTGGTTTTCCAAAGCCTTGCAGTTTCAAATATTGACCTTGCAAGGACAGGAAATATTCCCCGGGCTAGTGAGTCTTTGTTGCAAGATAAGAATTGTGGCACAGCAGGTTGCTGGCTCAAAGACAGACTAGTTACTGATTGTTATGTAAAGATACTGAGAAATTGCTGTAAGATCACTTAATTGTCCACTGGAATGTCATCTGACTTGTTTCACTGAAAGTTACCAGCCTATATTGTTAAACTATAACCCCACCTTTGTTCTCTTCCTGTAACTTCCTGGTCTGGAAAATAAATGCAGGAAGAGAACCCTGATTCAGTGTTAATTTCCCAAAGAAGGGTTGACTCTCGGTGGAGTGTTCCCAGGGAAGTTAACCACTTTGGGGCTTCTCACTGCTCAGAAGAGATGGGCTTTCAGTAATCCTTTGTGTCTCCATCACCCAGGGGAAGTGGGGTGAAAAATCTGTGGGGGGTGAAGCAACGCAAAGCAACAAAAATAAGGAATTTGGGGTGCTTGTCAATTAGCTCACTTGGAAGAGCATGATGCTGGTAACACCAAGGTCACAGGTTCAGATCCCTGTACTGGCCAGCTGCTAAAAAAGTAAGAAATAAAGTAAGGAATTTGTACAACTCAATGGTAAATCAAACAAACAAAAAAAACAATAACCCAATTAAAAAATAGGTTAAGGACTTAAATAGACATTTCTCCCTTCAAAGACATACAAATGGCTGACAGATAATGTGACTGCCTGAAGAAAAATGCTCAACATCACTAATCATCAGGGAAATGCAAATCAAAATCACAATGACATATTACCTCACACTTATCAGAATGACTATTATAAAAGAAAAATGACAACGAGTGTTGGGGAGGATGTGGAGGAAACCCTCGTACACTGTTGAGAATGCAAAATGGTGCAGCTGATATAGAAAACAGTATAGAAGTTCCTCAAAGAATTAAAAATAGAACTACCAGGGCCGGCCCGGTGGCGCACTGGATAGTGCGCCGCTTGCGAAGCGCGGCGGTGCTCCCGCCCGAGGGTTCGGATCCCACATACAGACGGGTTCCCGCTCACTGGCTGAGCGAGGAGCAGGAGCAACGCCGAGGGTTGCAATCCCGTTGCCGGTCCCCGGTCCGGTACGGGGGCAACACTGAGGGTTGCGATCCGTTGCCGGACACGGAAAAAGACAAAAAGACAAAAAAAAAAAAAAAAAAGAACTACCATATATAATCTAACAATCTCACTTCTGGGTATTTATCCAAAAGAATTGAAATCAGGATCTCTAAGGGATATTTGCACTCCCATGTTCATGCAGCAGTATTTACAACAGCCAAGATGTGAAAACTTAAATGTCCATCAACAGTTGGATTAAAAAAAATGTGGTATATACATACAATGGAATACCATGCAGCCTTAAAAAGGAAGTAAATTCTGCTATATGGACAACATGAATGAACCTTGAGGGCATTATGCTAAGTGAAATAAACCAGTCACAGAAAGACAAACAGTGCATGATTCCAATTATATGAGGTATTTAAGAGATTCAAATTTATAAGATCATAGAATGGTGGTTCCCAAGGGCTGGGGAGCAGGAGGTGGAATGGGGAGTTACTAAAGAGTAGTAAGTTTTAGTCAAGCAAGATAAATAACTCTAGAGATCTGCTGTACAACATTGTATAATGTCAACGATGATGTATTGTACACTTAAAATTTTGTTGAGAGGGTAGATCTCATGTTAAATGTTCTTAACACAATTTAAAAAACTGGTTAAATGGAGTGGTAAGAGAGAAGGGAGGGAGAAAGAAGGAGGGGAGAGAGAAGACTCTTTAGGACTCTGAGTCTCTAGCTTAAGTTCCTGGATGGACGCTGATGCCTTCAACTGAACTAGGGAATACATTTGGGGGATAAGAAAGTAAATTCAATTTCAAATATGTAGGAGAATGTGACATCTGGCTCTGTGATGTCATTTGCAAAATGAAAGTGCCCCCTTTGCCAAAAGCATCTTCCCAAATCTCTTACCATAGTGCTTGAAATTCTATATTGCTCATTTCTTTGGCTTGCTTTTCCCAGAATCTTATTTTTAAAATGCTCCTGAAATTATTGATACTTTTATTATGTGTGATAATAGCATTGTGGTTATGTAGAAAAAAACTCCCTGTTAGAAATACATGCCAAAGTTTTTTTTCCCCCCCATGTTATCACAGAATTTTATTGGGCAACAATCTCAGGTCAATATTCAGTATTTACATTAGTATGATTTGTAAATGATGTTCAGAGCTGAGTTTTGTAGCAACGTATAATTCTGATTATTTTTCTTTTCCCAAAAGTTAGTAATCTTGTTATATATTTTTTTACTTCTTGACTTTCTATGGTCTTAAACTTGCATCAACTAAATGATGTTCAGAGCTGAGTTTTGTAGCAACGTATAATTCTGATTATTTTTCTTTTCCCAAGTTAGTAATCTTGTTATATATTTTTTTACTTCTTGACTTTCTATGGTCTTAAACTTGCATCAACTAAAATTTTGGCCAATTTTCTGGATGCAGATACTGAGATGCATCAAATATTCTATCAGTTTTATCTTTGTGGGGAAATATGTCCTAGAGCCTTTTGGAGTTTTCCACTTGGGTTGGTTTTCCTGCATGCCAGGGGCAAAACTATTTTCCTGACATCTCCCCTCATCATCACTCTGAGGATCTCCTACGAATCTGTGCTGTGTCTACCTTCTGTTACCTGTATTCCACTTCTTTCTTGGTGTTCATTGTTTTAGTCTGCCATGTCCTCAAGTGTCCTAAGAAAAGATGAATGATATCTACAATTGTTCTGTACCATGTATTCTAAAAATTATCATACTGGCATACTTAATTGAGAGTAGGGCTTGTATAAATATTTGTTAGAAATATTTTTCCTTCAGAATTTCAAAGATTAGTAATTAATAGAAAATAAGCTTGCTAACTAGCTTCCAGTGTTGTTGAGAAGTCTGATGTCATTTTTATTCATAGTGTCTTATTGTAGAGTGACCTGTTTTTCTCTAGGGAGCTTATAGGATCTTGTCTTTGTACCTAGTGTTTTGAAATTTCACAATGACTTGATTTGTTATGGGTCAAATTTTACCTAGCACCATGGTTTCTCTGTGGGTTTTGGAGATTCAAAACCATGCCAAAGCATTTAATGGGTAAAGCGAAACACTGTCAGGAACTGCTTTCAAATAATCCAGCAAAAAGAAAAATGAAGTGTATATGTAGGGGGATAGATAAACCAACACTGGCAAAATATTTAATCATTAAAGCTGAGGAACAATTACATGGGTTCATTATACCATTTCCTCTACTTTTGTGTGTTTGAAAATTTCGATGATTAAAAAAAATAGTAGTTATCCCGATATTTAAAAAATGCTCCTGGGAGGATATCCTATCCAATTGTCCTTAACAACTGTGAAAAAACAAAAATGTGTTTTAAAACTTGGGTTGGGTTTTATATGTTTAGAATATTTAGAAGAAAAGGGGGCTGTTATTGTTTAAGAAATAGATTTGTTAGGAGTGGATTTAAAAGAGAGAAGAAACTAGGATTCAGACGTAGAATATCCTATGTTTTGCCAACCATTTGATCCTATCCACTGCGTTAGTCCATCTCTCTTGCTTTTAACAAAATACCTGGAACTGGGTATTTTATAGGAAAACAAAATTTATTGTTTACAGTTTTGGAGGCTGGGAAGTCCACAGTGCTGGGAACACATCTGGTGAAGGTCTTGGTGGTGGTGACAGTGACCCAGGGGTCTCACATGGCAGGAAATGGTGGAGCAGAGAGACTAACCTCTCATGTGTTCTTCTTTTAAAGCCCTCAGAACCATGCCCCTGACCACAATTATTAATCCATTGACTATGGCATGGTCTTAAAATCTAATCACCTCTTCAAGGTCCCACCTTTCAATTACCATAATAGGATTTCCCATCCTCAACAGTTACAGTGGGAATTAAGCTTCTAATATATGAACTTTGGGGACATGATTCAATCAACTCACAGCACCACCATTCCCCAGAGCAGAGGAAGGCACCTAATGATACTCTATCAAGCCCTTCCACAATGGTCCTACATCAGGTGCTTTGTATGGATGATCTCATTTTATCTCCAAAGCTCTGTCTAAGGATCTATTTCATAGATGAAGAAACTGAGGCTCAAGAGGTCAGGTCATTTCCCTAAAGACCATAGGGTGATAAATTGCAGAGGCATTAGGAGAAAGGCCTGGGTTTGAAGCTCCATGTGTGTGGCTCCAAAATCTGGTATATTCCACAGCTTCAGACTAGCTTGCCGTGGTAGGCCCCAGGTCAGCTGGCCATTCCAAGAAGTGTCATCTGCAAACTGGCTCCTGCTGGATTGAATTTCCGGTACTTGGCCCGCTTCTGCTCAGAACAAGCCTAAATCAAGAGAAAGTAAGAGCATGCCCCATTGTAAAGTAAGAGCAGCGACAATAGGGTGATAAAAAGCTTATAGACCAAGTGAGGACTATTAGGAGAGCCTTGAAGGACTGACAGGTGTTGCCAGGAAGGCTGGAGGTGGGCACAGCACTTACAAGAACCAACTGTGTGGGAGGCAAAGATAAACTGAACTGTTAAAAAAAAAAAATCACGTCATAAGCAAATGCAAAATGTTTAGAAAAGTGGTGTTGCCTTATTTAAGTACTTATTTATACTCTTCTTTAATCAACTTTAAGGTGAAGTAAAGGAGATAGTTAAGTAAATTATAAACATTTCCTCTTATTGGAATATTATGTGTCCATATATTATGTATATTATTACCCATAATAAAAAATATAGAAAACTGCTATTTTTAAAACTAAAAATGAAAAACAACACAGTGTGATATATATATATATACCTATGTGTTTGTGTATATATATATATATATATATATATATAGATGGTGTGATATATATATATATACCTATGTGTTTGTGTATATATATATATATATATATATATATATATGTGTGTGTGTGTGTGTGTGTGTGTGTATCGCATGATTACAATTTTATAAAATATCTTCTATGTGGAAAAAAGATTGGAAGAAAAAATGTCAAAAATTTTATGTGCTTAGTAGCTATCTATGTACAGAAAAAAATGTTATGTGATTGTCTTTACATTGTGGGAATATTTTTTTTACATTTTAATTTTTTCTTTTAAAAATTTTTTCTATAATGAAATGTATTACTTTTGGAATGGACCAAATGCTTAAAAAAAAAAACCCAAAGAACTTCATTTTACTCTTTATTCTTGTTTAACCCAGAGTAATGAAGATGTTTACAGGAAGAAAACAAGTTAAAGATATTTATGGTTTCATGTTGAGAATTTAAGTATTATTTGGTAGGAAATCTGAGCAAGCAATGGAAAGTTATATCTTAGCTGCCCTCAGTTAGCCATACAGACATGAAGCAAATCTCATCACTGGGTCTCCATCCCCTTTGCTTGATCAAGGTGACTATGAAACATTGAAAGAGTCTGTTCACTTGAAGATCACACCAATGATAGCAGATTGCAGACCTCTAGCAATAGATTCTCTACAGATCTCAGGAGGTTAAATTCATATGCAGACATTTTAAATTAGCCATCTCCTTGGTATATATAAAAAGTCACAAGAGTTAGATTCTGTAGATGGTAGTCTTTCAGGGGCCAGAATTGTGTTGCATTTTAGAAAGCCAGAGTCAACCCAAACAAAACTTCAACTATGTGTATATCTTTTGTATATAGAGAACTTCTCTCCAAGACTGTTAACCCAAAAGCTATGCTACACCAACTCACAATATCTACATAGTCCTTGGCAGGGAGTAGTGGTTTCTTCTAGCTGACTCTGAAATGGAAATATTCGACATCTATCATTTGGAAACATGAAGGTCAGTATCTTTTATGAACAGGGTTTAACCAAAACTGAAGAAAACAAACATAAAATTTTCATTATTACCCAAACTGCAATAAGGTCTGCCACGTCCCAAGTCCTGGTGATGCCAGAGGAAAGGTCTGGGGACGCCCCATAATTGGCCTCAAACCACCCCATCCTTTTACTATGTTCTCAGCTTTGCCACAGGAAAGAATTCAAGAGCAGAGTCACAGTAGAAAGTGAGAACAGGTTTAATGTAACAAAGAAGAGATACAGATTTCACAGAGAAAGTGCATCCTAGCTCCCAAGACTGAGTAGGGCCCACACCAAGTTTAATAAAAAAGTAAGAAACACGCACTTGCAGACAAAGTGCAAGCTGGTTCTAGAATGAACAGGAGCCTGCTAAAGGCAAGTTTGATACAAAAAGAAAGAATATACACTCCATAGGCAGAGTGGGGGCTGGCCCCAGAGAGAGTGCGCAACAGCCTTGCCTTCTACCTGTATTACACTTTTATACTTTACCTATCTAATACCTATTCATGCTATCTAACAAATATTTAACTAAGGGGGTGGTTCCCAGTTATCTGGGAAGGTAGTATTGCATGTGTTCAGTTGGTCTCTTTTTAGGGCATGTTCATTGGCCAAATTCTATCACATGCACTGAACATATTCAAGAATATTCTGTGCTCTTTAGTACCACTAGTGGAAGATCATTCAAATGATATATTCCACTTTACTAAGAATGCTCAGCTATTAGGGTTATCTAACCCCTTCCCACTGAGCATGCCCAGCCATTGGATTTGCATAAGTCAGCCCCCTGAGGTCTCAATTTTTCTGTGTTGGTGCTGAAAATAGGTCCAATAAGCAACAGTAACTCTCCTCTAGGGGAGGGCCTAGAGGAGGGGTGTGAGATCTTGGGGAGTGGCTTGAAAGCCAGAAGTGTGTCCTGACACCCAAACCCATGGAAACTCAGGGTTCCTATCTCACCGAGACAGAAAGACTCTTCAGGGAACATGAGTAAGAAACAGAACTTGCTCTTAAAGGAGAAGGAGAGAAAACAAGTACAAAATTGCCTGTAATATTAAGTACATTTAAAGAAGCATGATGTATATTTAGGGAAGAAAAAAATCATCTCTACTTGGGGGCTTTATGGATAGGTTTCCAGTGGGTGTGGCATTTGAAGTAGACCTGGATGTATGTAAGATGTTAGTCAACCACAGACAGCAAGGGAGCATATAGGTTGGCATGGATGATGGGAAGAATATCATCAAGCAAAAGAAAAGTTGAAAACAAGACAATGCTTTCTTTTCTTAATTTTAAAAAATGCAAGTGGCCCTATGAGCTGAGGACCCTAGTAATCGTGGGTTGGCCTATGATTGCACTTTGTTTTGCTGAGTGTGGGCTTGGACCTCTGTGAACTTTGAGAGGAAGGTGGAGGAGGAGGTAGCTTGGCTGGAGGAGCTCCCAGAGCAGACTTGGGGAGAATGGAAGTGGAGTAATGAGACAGCTACTACTGTAGAGATAAGAAGGTGGGGGGCAAAAAGGAGATATTGAGGGCCGACCCTGTTGCTCACTCGGGAGAGTGCGGCGCTGGGAGTGCCAAGGCCACGGGTTCGGATCCTGTATAGGGATGGCCGGTATGCTCACTGGCTGAGCACGGTGCAGGCGACACCAAGCCAAGGGTCACGATCCCCTTACTGGTCACACACACACAAAAAAGGAGATATTGAAAGGGCATGGTCAGGACATTTTGCTTTGTGATATGCCCCACCATCCTCAGTATCCACACAAAATCTTCAGTAAAAATATACATTACTGGACAATGCTTTAGACTCAAATTTTGAATTTGTGTGTGAGGAGGAGGTTTGAGAGGTGACGGGTATGAAGTATGGACTGGAGGTGAAAGCTGAGGCAGCAAGAGGGGTGAAGGCACATTGTGTTAATATGTTCACTTTGGGGTGAAGAAAGGCAGTCACTCATTCATTCACCACTAATATGATGTACCAAACACTGTGCTAGTGTTGGGATGCAGGATATGGTCCTGCTCTTTAAAGAGCCTACAGTCTAATAAGGGGTAGGGGCAGGAATTAACTAAATAATAAAAAAATGTAAAATTAGGATTGTAATTAGTGTTATGAAGGAGAGGTCTACAGTGCTATAAAAGTTCATAGGGGGATTTGACCTTATTGGTTAGTTAAGGGGCTTTAGAAAAGGTTGGAGCTGAAGAGAGGCCACTGTGCCTGGAGCACAAACAATGATGGAGCCAAGTGTAGCTGAAGAAGGAGGAAGCAGACCACATCGGGTGTTGTAAGTCATGTAAGGTTTAATTAGGGGTGATAGGATCATGTATATTTAAAAAGGTCACTTTGTCTGAAAAAAAATGGGAGTATGGCAAGAGTAGACTTATGAAAGAACACTAACTAGGAGGCTATTGCTCTCCCCAAGCAAAAGATGATGACAGGGCAATAGTTACCACAAAGAAGAAAGTATGACACAGCCTCAGCTGAGAGGATTAACCCTCTTTTATGTTAAATTGACAACTTGCAAGAAAATGTCACCTTATACCTTGTAGAATACTTACTGTTCCTTTCAAGTACAAATATGTGCTTATGTAAGTAATTTTAGTAAATAATAACAGATATATACTAATGCTAGGATGAAAAGACCATCTCCAAGGAAGAGGAATGCAAAATGTGATATTCGAAAGCTTTTGGATATGTGTACATGACAGATGTGTTTCTAAGTGTATTGTATATTTTAGGCAGAAATTTGTTTTTCCTGGGCCAGCCTGGTGGCGCACTGGAGAGGGCGGCGCTCCCACCGAGGGTTCGGATCCCATGTGGAGACCGGTTCCCGCTCACTGGCTGAGCGCGGTGCGGGCACAACACCGAGGGTTGCGATCCCGTTGCCGGTCCCCGGTACGGGCGTGACACCGAGGGTTGCGATCCTGTTACCGATCAGTAAAAAAGACAAAAAGGAAAAAAAAAAAAGAAATTTGTTTTTCCTGGTTGGTTTATATACAGCACACTAAATGGATAGAGTGAGCAAACCATTAAGTATGAGTTACTTTGTCCTTACATTACAAACAATTCACATATGCATTGTTATTAAAATGTTTTCATATCACCTTCAATTCACCCTGTGTACTCTATTCTTGCTCAAGGAGAAATTAACAAACCACAATGTCATTGGGAGATTATAACACATCTCTATTGGAAATGGATCAAGTAGACAAAAATGAACAGAGAGAGAAGAGAGATCAAGCCACATAGTTGGCTTGATCTAACCTTGCACTCAATGAATATAGATTATACATGCTTTGTAAGCTCACATGGAACTATTATAAAAATTGGCTATGTACGATTACAAGGGTATATTTATTTTGTAATAACTCATTGAACAGAATATGTATGACTTGTGCATTTTTCTATATTTATGTTAAATGTCAATAAAATGAATTTTTTAAAAAAGCTAAACCAAACCCAACAAGACCAAACAAAAAACAGACCACATATGAAGTCCCAAAGAACATCCCAAAGAAAGCAAATTTCAAAGGACTAGTATTGTACAAAGATTTCTGACAATAATGCAATTAAATTAGAAATTAACAATAAAAAGATAAAATAAAACAAAACATCACTTGGAAAGTGAAAAACAAATTTCTAAATAATTTCTGAGTTAATGAAAAACATAACGGAAATTATGAAATATACAGAACTATATGACAATGAAAATGCTAATAAAAACTTGTAGCAATGTAGCTAAATGAAATGTACATAATTATATGCATGTATCAGAGAACACAAAAACAAAAATGAATGAGATAAGCATTCAGCTTATGAATCTGGAAAAAAGACATTAGAGTAAACTCAAGAGAAGTAGAAGAAACAAGTATAATAGGAAAGTTATTGATTAAACATGATTAACAAAATAAAAAATGAGATCTTATTCAAAATCCCAGCAACTTATTTTGTGGACAGGGACAATCTGATTCTGAAGTTTATATGGAGTGGCAAAAGACCCAGAATAGCCAACACAATATATTTCTTTTTATTTCAAGTGGTTGGATATTTTTTTAATGTAATTTTATTAATATTATTTTTTACATTCTAGGATGTTGTTGTGGAGCAGTTGGGAGGAAGGGAGAGAGGGGAAATGGGAAGGAAATGGGATGGAAAAAAGAGGAAGCAGGAGGGGCAGGATTGAGGGCATTTTATTAATATTATTTTTTACATTCTAGGATGTTGTTGTGGAGCAGTTGGGAGGAAGGGAGAGAGGGGAAATGGGAAGGAAATGGGATGGAAAAAAGAGGAAGCAGGAGGGGCAGGATTGAGGGCTGTGGCACCCTCCTCATTCCCACAGGGGAGACCAGGAGGCTTCCAGCAGTGGCTTGGTCAGTGCTGGGCTTGGTGCAGATGTCAGGGGGGTATAGCAAGAGCCCTCGCCACCGATCATCACAGCTCAGGAACCTGGGGCCCTTCTTGCTGTGGCTTGGTGGTCATCGCTGGGCTGGCTATGCATGTTGGGGGAATGTGGCCGAGGTCCTTGGCCCCCGGGCCCCCACTGCCATGGGTCAGGAGAGCCCGGGGTGCTTCCTGCAGCAGCTCAGTGGCTGCTGCTGGGCTGGTTGTGTGTGTCGGGGGTGTGTGGCTGAGGCCTGAGGCCCCCCACCATCCTGGCTTGGGAGGCCTGGGCATCCCAAGTGGTGGCTCGGTGGTCGCCACTGGGCTGGCTGCAGGTGTCGGGGCAGCGTGGCTGAGGCACAATGCCCCCCACCACCCCAGTTTGTGAGATCCTGGGGCACTCCCCGCCACAGCTCAGTGGTTGCTGCAGGGCTGGTGCCAACATAATATTGAAGGAGAAAAACAAAGTTAGAGGACAGACACTACCAGACTTCAAGACTTACTATAGAGCTACATTAATCAAAACAGTGTGGTATTGGCAAAAGAATAGACAAATAGATCAATGGGATGGGATAGAAAGCCAGGAAATAGACCATCATAAATACAGTCAACTGATTTATGTCAAAGGAACAAAGACATTACAATGGAGCAAGGATAGCCTTTTCACCAAATGATGCTGGAACAACTGGACATCCACATGCAAAAAAATGAATCTAGACACAGACCTTATACCCTTCACAAAAATGAACTCAAAATGAATCATATTTGTATCACCTTACCAGCTGGCCACCAAAACCAAACCAAAACAAAACAAAACAGAAAAAGAATCATAGACCAAAAAGCAAATGCACAACTACTAAAGTCTTAGGTAATAATGTAGGAGAAAACCTAAATGACCTTGGGTATCATGTTTAGATACAAGATGAAAGGTATGATACATGAAATAAATAATTGATAAGCTCAACTTCATTAAAATTAAAAACTTCTTCTCTGCAAAAGACAATGTCCAGAGTATGAGATGACAAAACACAGACTGGGATAAAATATTTGCAAAAGACATGTCTGATGGGCTATTACCTAAAATATACAAAGAACTCTTAAAACTCAATAATTAAACAAACAACCCTATTGAAAAATGAGCCACCCCATTCCAGCCAGCCACCAAAACAAAACAAAAATTTTAAAAAACTGAGCCAAACACCTTAGCAGACACCTTACCAAAGAAGATACAGATGGAAAATAAGCACATGAAAAGATGCTCTATATCACATGTCATCAGGGAAATGCAAATTAAAGCAACAATGAGCTATCCCTGTATACCTATCAGACTAGTCAAAATCTGGAACACTGACATCACCAAATGCTGGTGAGAATGTGGAGCAACAGGAATGCTCATTCATTGCTGGTGGGAATGCAAAATGGTACAGCCACTTTGGAAGATGATTTGACGGTTTCTTACAAAACTAAATATACTCTCACCATACAACCCAACAATTGTGCTCCTTGGTATTTATTCAAAGGAGTTGGAAACTTATGTCCACACAAAAATTTGCACATGGACGTTTACAGCAGCTTTACTCATAACTGCCAAAACTTGAAAGCAACCAAAATGTCCTTAATTGAGTTAATGAAAAAATAAACTGTAGTACCTTGAAACACTGAAATGTTTTTTCAGTGCCAAATTAAAAAAAAAAAAAGAGCTATCAAGCCATGGAAAGACATGGAAGAACCTTAAATGCATATTACTAAGTAAAAGAAGGTAATGTGAAAAGGCTAATACTGTATGACTCCAGTTATGGACATTCTAGAAAAGGCAAAACTGTGAAGACAGAAAAAGATCAGTGGCTGCCAGAGGTTGAGGGAGTGGGGAAGAGAAGGATTAAATAGGCAGAGCATAGAGAATGTTTAAGGCAGTGAAAACTATCCAATCTTCTGGGGCCCCAGAGAGAAGAAAAAATGGAAAAAAAAAAAAAAGCAAATTGCTGTCTATCTGCTGGAACTGAGATACACTCTGTTCTCCTGACCATGGACATCAGAGCTCAGGACTTCGGCTTTTGGGTTCCAGGACTTACACCAAGGTCACCATTGGCTGCCCTGGTTTTGAGGCCTCCAGACATGGATTGAGCCACGTTACCAGCATCCAGTTTGCAGATGGCCTATTGTAGGACTTCTCTTCACATCACATGAGCTAATTTCCCTACTAAATCCCCTCTTGTATATATATAGCATATCCTATTGGTTCTGTCTCTCTGGAGAACCCTAATACACTCTGTTAATATTATAATTTTACAAATTTCTGCTTATGAAATTTAATAATTGTCAGTAGTATTTTTAATATTCAAATTGGTATTTCTTTTTTTTTTTTTTTCCTTTTTGTCTTTTTTCGTGTCCGGCAACGGATCACAACCCTCAGTGTCACGCCCGTACCGGACCGGGACCGGCAACGGGATCGCAACCCTCGGTGCTGCGCCCGCACCTCACTCAGCCAGTGAGCGGGAACCAGTCTGTACGTGGGATCCGAACCCTTGGCGGGAGCGCCGCCACGCTCCCAAGCGGCGCACTGTAGCAGTGCACCACCGGGCTGGCCCCGAATTGGTATTTCTTTGATATTAGTAAAAGTTAAACATAATTTCATGTAAAAAAAAAGCAGTGAAAATACTCTGTTTAATACTATAATGATGGTATCACATGTACATGTCATTATACATTTGTCCAAATACACAGAATATGCAACACGAAGAGTGAACCCTAATGTAAACTGTGGACTTTCAGTGATAATGCTTTGTCAACATTGGTTCATCAATTGTAACAAATGTACCACTCTGGTGGAGGATGTTCATAACCAGGGAGGCTATGCATGTGTGTGGGCAGAGGTCATATGGAAAATCTCTGTACCTTCCTCTTAATTTTGCTGCAAACGTAAAATTACTCCAAAAAAAGTCTTTTTAAAAATGAGTTCCATGAAGAGACAAAGTAGACAATTCTCTAGGAGGACAGATGGAGGAAAAAAGAAGCAATAAATAAACAATAAGAGAAGTTAAAAGGGGAACATAATTATAAAGACAGTGAAGATTGAAAAAAATTGTAGAATGAGACTAGAAACTTTATAGCAATAAGTTATTGCTTCAATAAGCAAAAAAGATATTTGAGAAAATATAAATTATTAAAGTTGATTAGGGAAGAAATAGAAAACAGAACCAACCAACAATGCTTACAGAAACTAATTCATTGCCAAAAGTCATCCCTGAAAAAAAGATGGAAGACCCAGACAGTTATACAAGATAATTTACCAAGCCTTCAAGGAATAGATAATCCCTGTCTTATACAAACTGTTTTGGAGAGTTACAAAAAAAAAAAAAAAAGGAAATCTATTAAATTCATTTTATGTAAATGTACTTCCCCAACTATAAAAGAAGAAAACTTATCCAAGTCATTCTTTAAATATAACACCAATACTAGATAAGAACAAAATAAGAAAAAGAAAATTATAGATCCAATTTACTTATGAACGTATGTGATAAAATTCTAAGTAAAATGTGAACAAGTTTAATTCATCAGTATATTTAAAAAAAAATCATGGCCATGAAGTAGGGTTAATTCCAGAATGCAAAATGACTCCATATCAGAACAACCTACCAAGGTTCTCTGCCTCTTTAAAAGACTAATGGAGAAAAACTGTATGATAATAGATCAAAATACATAGAAATAGCATTTGATCAATTACTCATTCAGGGTTTTAAAAACTTTTGCAAGAAATTTAAAGGAATTTTCTTAACGTCATAAAAGGCTTCCATCAAACCCTATGGTGAAATAACGAAGATTTCCTATTAAAGTTAAGAACAAGATAGGAGACCCTCTATTCCTACTATTAAATAACATTGTACTGGAGGTCCTAGCTAATGCCATAGGAGAGAGAAAAAAATAAAGTATGGGATTTGGGGCGGGGGGGGTGAAAGGCAAGACTGTTATTTGCCCAAGATACGACTGATTGCATAGAATTACCCAAAAGAATTTACAGAAAAACTAATAGGACTAATAAAAACTTCAGCAATGATACTGGTTCAAAGATTGGTATACAAAAATCAATAATATATACCAGCAATAAAAATTCGAAAATGTGGTAGGAAAAGAAACAGTAGTAAAATCTATAATGTAGCAGGAATTAATCTAATGAAGAGGTGAGAATTCTTTTTGAAGAAAGTTATAAATCATCATCGAAGAACATAAAAGCAGATCTGACTAGAGATCACAGATAGGAAGATGCAGTATTATTATAAGGATGTCTATTTTCCCCAAATCAGACTATACATTTTGTGCAATTCCAATCAAAACTACAATGGATTTTTTTCTCATGGAATTTGATGATTTAGTTGTAAAGTTCATCTGAAAGAAAAGAGGAACAAAAGTAGCTAAGACAATTTTGAACTATAATAAAATGGAGGGATTTGCTCCATGAAATAACAAGACTTATTACAAAGCTGTAGTAGAAACATACAGAAAGCAAAGTATATTTGTCATGGACAAGCCGTGTAGTCTCAAATCACCTTCTGGATACAATACCACTCTGAAGAAAGTAGTTCTATGTGGGTCTTTTCTAAATATGTTAAGCTTCTGTGACTTAGGTGCTTATGGGGCGAAAACAGTTGTGTAATCTTACTCATGACTGATTGGGACAGTGCTCAAGTCAACAGAGCTACAGAAGAGTTGGATACAATGAAAGTCAACCTCCCATGTGGTGATTTGGGACAACCTATATTGAATAGTGTCAAACTGACCCACTAATTACCTGTTTTGGAGGAAGAGTAAACACTAGGTAAACAAAGAGAAAGTGGGTTACTGGAGCTAAGTTGGGACCCTGAAAACTCTGAGATACTGTTCTTATTCTCCCTTAGGACTACTGTTCATTTCAATTTTGGAAGACAAGGTTCCAGAGTGGCTACACAACTGCAGAGATGATATTCCCTGCTACACCATGTTCCTAAATCTCCTTGTCAATTAAATTAATTCACATAGTACTCTGTGTCTCTTCCTTGTAGCCTTAACAAGACTGACAAACAGAAAGATCCAGGTTTGATGGGACTTGAAGTGTATATAATTTGGGAGGAGGGGAGTACTTCTTTAAGAAAAAAATTATACAAAATTTTCTTCGAGACATAAATTATACAAAAGATTTCTTAGAGACATAAAATTCTTCAAAAATGAAATGTTTGTTAATGAAATAACAACTTGTGAAATTGCTCCCTACCTAAATTGTCCAATTTGTTAACTCTAGTGCCTACACTCACCTCTATCAAAGTCTTAGTCATTCATTTGGAAATATCCAGCTCTCGAATACAAAAAAACCCAAAAAACAAAAAAAAAACTATTGCAAAGTAAAATTCAAATCTTGGCAAAAGATGAGGAATTTCATGAAATCAATAAAAGTGTTACTGGTAAACTGCTGGATCCACATGCAAAGCCATCAGTAAAGGAGAATCTCACAGAAGTGGACCAGGTAACAAAGGAAAAAGAGAAAATCAATAAGAATGTTGACATCAGTGCTTCAAAAGGAAATTGTTTGATTTCAAAGGATTGAGAGAGGACTTTTGCAAAACTGGGTAATGCCCTTCAATACTTTTGCAAATATGACCCTGCTGCAAAACTCAAATGCAAAGTGAAGGTTAGTGAGCCATATAAAAAAATTATGTCCTCCTAAATTAACACTCAATTTATCAGAACTCGCACATAATTGCAATTGTAACTTAAAATGTGCTAAATATAATATAAATTCATTTTCAAAATTTTTTGTTGAATTTTTTCGAAATAAAGTCTTAATCAAGTCTTTCTCTTTCACTAGGGAATCTAAGTTTCCATCTTAAATAGATTCACTCTAAGAGGGCCTTTCCTGGTACCAATCATTTTGGGAAAAGGAAGACCTTTTGTATTCATCTGTTTGTCAAGCACGCAATACTTTTTAAGAATCCCCCCAGGAAACTGGAAAAAATACAGACGCCTGGGTTCCCCTGCCATACCAATTCTGAATCTCCAAGAACAGAACAGAAACTAGGACTTTAAAAAACTCCATATATTTAACAATCATATAAGCGACCTTACGATAATAGGCAAGTGTGGGAATAACCATTTTAACTCATCCAAAAATTTCGCTTTGATGAAGTCTCTCTTTCTCTCTCATAACCTTAATAAATCTTTTTTAACCTTGTCAGCTGGCTTGTAGTCATTGTACTCCTTTTTTTATCCTTTTATTCTTTTTACATGAGCTTTTTTTTTTTAGATCAGTGTCTAATCCATAAACAAAATGTTTTTGAAACTTTATGTAGACTTTATAATTTTACAACCTGTTCCTGTTTTCATGTTTTTATTTTCTTAATATTTCAAAACACCTTTGAACAAACCAGAACTTCCTTTTTATTTTTTAATCCTTTAAAATCAAGTGTGAGTTTTTTTGTCTCAAATTTATTTTTTCTACATTACCTCAAACTGCATTCTCAGGAATCCATTTGCTCTATATTCATTTGGACATTAAACTACTTTGAAAATATTATCATATTCTTTCTATTCTTTCTGACTGCCTGATTGTCAGCTCCTGGAAAACAAACACCACGTTCTGCATTCTTCTGTATTTCTACCACTGAGCCTAGAAGATTGACTAAGACTGACTAGTGTGCAGTATGCTTCCCGCGGTGGGTGCTTAATAAATATTTTAAAACGGTGTTAAAATATTGAATAAATTTGACAGCAGTGCTGCTCTTCATCATTTCAAGTGCCAACACTTTCTAGGTCCCTTGTGTGCCTAGCAACCATTTCCCAACATACCTACATGTCCCCAGACGATTCTGCCAAGCTGAAGCTCTTTTGATCTGGCTTTCTTTGCCTGAGTTACGAAAAGACTGTTTACATTTTTACTCTCAGGAGTATCTTATTGGTATCCAAAGACCCTGCTGTGTAACCTGAAGTTGGTTTTTTTTCCCTTTGGTGGTAGTCGGGGGAGAGGGAAAGACAATAGGGATGGAGAAGGTTTCATTTTGAGTTACCTTCTCTTTCTCTCCAAATTACAGTAAGATACAATGCCCTTAAGTGTATTTTCATGTCTGTAAGGATGTTTTTCATTCTTTGCACCTGAAGAGCGCTAAGGATTTAAGGTAGGAGGTTTTAGTATTTTAACTAAGATATTGTTTCCTCACAAGCCCTCCCCATACCTCACTTTATTTTGGACCTACTACAGTCAGTAAGGCAACACTTTTCTTATAACACCATTCTCCTATTAAACATTATTTTATGCCTATGCAAAATAAGCTTAGACTTACGTTGTGTGGACATAAAGAAAAGCTTATTTTCTTTCTCTTGGGTAAAGAATTATGCTTTGCAAGGCACTTTGGCATCTATTCATTAGTGTATTTAATCCTTACATCAGCTTTACTAGGTGGACAGAATAGGGGTCATTATATCCGGGATAAGGACAAGGAAATTTCAGAGACATTAAGTGACGTATCCAAGGTCACACAGCTTGGAAAGACCCACACTGAAAACATGGACTTCTGACTCCCCAGAGAGCCCGTTTCCCACTCTCCGCCAGTTCCACACAGCTCACCTTCACACAATAAGCTCTTGATATGGCTAGGTCGGTAGAGATAAGGATGCTAGGAAGACGCAGCAGAGGGACAGTGGATAGGGAGCGGGGGAGGGGAAGGAGAAAAGCACATCGCGCACGCGCACGTCACCAGTAGCGGGAGGGCGTGTGGCGTGTGGAGGAAGCTTGGGGAAAGAAGCTGAGCTCCGACCTCTCGTTAACGCGCAGGCGCACTTCCTGTGGTCGAAGGTCAGAAGAGGGAGGGCCTCAGAGCTGCGCATGCGCGATTCTGTGCAGGGTCGCCAAGATGTCGTTCCCTAAATATGTTCCGTCGTCCCTGGCCACTCTGCCCAGTACCCTCGACCCAGCCGAATACGACATATCTCCGGAAACCCGGAAGGCTCAAGCCGAGCGGCTGGCCATAAGATCCCGACTTAAACGGGAGTATCTGCTAAAGTACAACGACCCCAACCGCCGAGGGCTCATCGTAAGTGGGGGGCTGGCCGGGAGGGAATCGGGGGCAGGAGTCTGGGCGGTGCGCTCGGGCTGGGTAGCCCAGGCTGGCCAACGGAGACCACGCAGGGGGCGGCCACCGTTCCCGGTTAGTATTTAAGATGCGGTGCCTCTTCCAGATCCAGAGAGCAAGCCAACTCACTTAGGCCTTTGACCTTGGCCAGAGAGCGTGGTGGTCAAGAGGACGGGCTCTGGACTCAGACCTGGCTGGGTTTAAGTCCAGGCTTGATCGTTTATCGTCTGGGTTAAATTGGGAAAGTTATTCAACTCGGCATAGCCTAAGTTTTCGTATTTGAATAAATGGGCATAATATAGTACTTCCTATTTTATGAGGTTGTTAGGATTAAATGAGATAAGGCACGTGACTGGCCTAGCAAGTGCCTCGCTTGTAACTGTTCAGAAAATGTTTACTATATATATAATCTAAAAAGCTGCTTTCTATCTTTCAGTTCACAGCTCATAGGGATACTGCTCTTTCCTGATGGGAATATAGTGATTCTTCAACCTGTGTCTTTTAAAGACCCTGCAGCTTATTGAAGCTTTGGGCTTTGGAGTCAGACCCCAAGACACTACATACGGCAAACTATATGACAGTGGGCAGTTTACCTAACACCTCTTAATCATAGGTTTCTGATGTTTATTTGGAAATGATGTGCATTCTTCGTAGAATTGTTCTGAGGTTAAATGAGATAGTCAGTGTATGTAGCATTCTGTTGGAAAAATAGAACAATTTAATCAGGCCCTCTAGCTTCTGGCTGGTTGGGGGTGGTTCAGTAATCAAGTTGTGTGTGGGTGGAGTTAGTGCACATGGACGGTGCTCTGCGCAGCCATGCTTTCCATCCTATGGCTTCCAAGGACCTGTTTGCCGGTTACCTAAAACATAGACCTGCGTGTGAGGGGTCTGGTGACCCAGCCTGGCGTGTGCGGGGTTGGTGACCCAGTCTGTGAACAGGCTTGAGGGGTCTGTGAGCTCCATACCCAACCCTAGCTCGACAATTGGCCCAGTTGGCAGGATTAGGGGAAGGTAAAAGCTCGACAGTTGGTGATGTCAGCAGGATACCGACATTAGCCCTAGTGCAACACATTCCCAGCACATAATGTATGCCCAGTAAACTGATGATTATTATTTAATAATTGTGCTTTTAGATAGTTTTCTGTACAAGAACTAGCTAAATATGTCAAATATGATGTTAAAAAAAGACATTTCCCAGCAATTGCATTGGTGTTCTATAGTAATTTTTGGAAGTTGTGAGGATTGAAGGAAAGTTACAATGTGCCAGGCATTATGCTAAACCTTTCTGAGCATTATTTTATTCGAATATCACAGTTATTTAGAGAATCAAGCTCTAGTACCATCTCCATTTTACATATGAAAGGGCAACATGGGAAGGATAAGTAGCTCATACAATAGTACCGGCTTTGCAGGTGATAGAGCAGAATTTGAACTCTGGTCTGTGTAACTCACAGCATCTGCTTTCAACTAGTTGTCTGTACTGTCTCTGGCCATAGCCTTGTCTACTTGGGAAGAAAGTGAAGAGAGACACATTTATTATATGCATACTCACATGATTGGATTTGATGTGCTAGATAGTATGATGTACTAAAAAAGAGTAAGACCTCAGTCAGACAAACCTGAGGTTTAAACCCCAGATCTTTTATTTTCTAACTCTATGACCCAGGCAGTTTCAATTTTCTCATATGTATAATAGACTTAAAATAATACCTGCCTCTTCGGTGGTTCTGTTAATTAAATGATGCATGACACAGTCATTTATTAATCAATACATGTAAATTCTCTTGCCTATTCTTTAAGAATGATTGATTCAGTCAGTAAATAATCGCTCAGGATCTGTTATGGACCTGTTTTAGATTCTGAGGTACAATGGAGAACAAAACAGGTGAAAATACCTGTCCTTGTAGAGCTTTCTTTCCAGCAGGAGAGGCAAATAATAAACAAGTTAAAAAACTAAATCATTTAACATGTTAGATAGTGATAAGTGATAAGAAAATAAAGCTGGGGAGACAGTCTAATTACTTTTCTTTAACAACAACTTTAACCTTTCTACAAAACTTTTAATAGTGTGAAATGTGCTAATTTTGCTTTTAAAATATCAGCCAAGGGCTGGTTAGTTCAGTTGGTTAGAGTGCAGAATTATAACACCAAGCTTTATTACATTGTGTAATGATAAAATTTTAAAAAAAGAAAGGAAAGTTGGAAAAAAACAAAATAAAAAAAACCAGAGATTTCAATTGGTATTATTGCTTTATTTCAACTCTTATAGAAATACACTTTGTTAAAAATCATGGTCGCCTCTAGGTCTTTCAAATTTAATTTAATGGCTGCTCTAGAATTTATAGTCATAAAATGGTCAATTTAAATTTATAAGACTTGAACTTAGTTCATGAAATTGTTTTCCTAGCGTTTTTTAGATGGTATAAGGAAATTATACTGTGATTATTAAGCTAAGGAATACCGAAAAAACTATTTAAAAAGTTAATTTCTTTTTCTCATCAGAAGATATGCAGAAATTAAACTTTTCCGTTCTTATTAACTTCTAGATATTATTTTTGCACATTTTAAATTTAGTTTTCTTAGTTTCTTTGTTGTAAAAAGAGATGGTGTTTATTGGGTCAAGTATTATCAGAATATATAAATCATTTAATGTGTTCCCTGTTTGCATGAATTCTAGTTATGTTGGTCACATTTTGTGAATTAATGTTAAAATGTATTAGTACCCTGACAACAGAGAAGCAAAAGTGGCCTGTGCTGGGGCTTATGATTGCAGGGAAAGCCAAGTTTATCTTTGGCACCAGACCATTCCATTGCTGGTACTGGACTGCGGCCACAGCCCCCAGGCCTTGTGTTGCCATCTTAACTAGAGCCCACCCACCTAACTTTGTCGTAAACTGGTCGATTCACTCCTGTTAGAGATCATGTATTTAGATATCTAATAAATTATCTGCTTAACAGAAAGGTAGGCCACACTTTCGCAAAAGGTGTTTGCATTTTTGCTTTCAATGTTTGCTTTTTAGTGGGTTAATATATTTCTAATTATTAAAATGTGGGTAAGATGTTTTTGAATAGGAATGTTTTCTTATTGTCCTTTACTTCTTCAGATTATTACTTCCTCACTCACTGGGCTTTAGAAGATCGGATTGCAATTAAGTTTAGGGTGTTTTATTCTGTTTTCCAGAGTTGTACCATGGCTTGTGCTGGAATGCATTGTTTTTAATGTGTTTTTTTTTTTCTTTCTATACAGGATAAGAAAGAAAAACTTATCCAGGAAGGAAAATTGGATCGAGCATTTAACCTCTTATATTAAGTTGGCAATGATGACTGTGTATTCTTGCTTAAATAAATCTTCTGTTAGTCATTAAATAGTTTCTGTTTCTTAATTTTACCTTGATTCAAGGTTGAAACTTATTAATACTCTAACAACAGAGAAGCAGAAGTGGCCTGGGCAGGGAATCACTGTTGCCAGAGTGACAGCAAACATTTGCTAGTCAGTGTAGAGTCCCTACTTTCTAAGAGCTCACAGTTTAATGAAGAAACAGATTTGTATTCATTCATTCAATCATTCAACAAATGAGTGTTAACTGTGAGCCAGGCATTGTGCTATGTGCTAAGAATACAATGGTCAATAAGCTGACTTAGTGCCTGTGCTTAAGGAGTACATACTTTGACAACTATTTTTCAACAATTAATGAGTATTATTTGAGTGCTTATTACATATCTGGTACTATTTAATACCTAAGCCCTTGTCTGGCCCCCAGCCCCAGTAGTAAATGCAACATAACAGTAACAACAGTGTAAAAAATACAATAGAGATTTGGGAAAATGATGTAAGCAAGCTGATGAGGAAGCAGTTCTGCCTGAGGAATTTAGGGCAATGGCATTTGATCTAGGCTCTGAAGTTCACAAGGCTGACAGGACAAAATGGCATGAAAGGGCCTCAGGGTATGTTGAGTATGGGTGGGAATTTAGGGCAATGGCATTTGATCTAGGCTCTGAAGTTCACAAGGCTGACAGGACAAAATGGGGGCATGAAAGGGCCTCAGGGTATGTTGAGTATGGGTGGATTGGGGCTGCTGTCACATGAGAAGACAGAGTGGAGGTCTTGCTGAGGAACAGAAGTATAATGCTTAAGAGCGTGAGCTTTGGAGGTCAGATCAGATCTAGACTAGAATCCTCGTTCGAGTTTAGCAGTTGGAATACTGGGCCTCCATTTCCTCATCTACAGCAAGAAGACAGTAATACCTACTACCTCATAAGGTCATGGAGATGAAAATGAAATAACAGTATTACTCAATAAAATAACAGCTACACCATGCCTTGTAGTTCAGTCTTGAAACAGTAGGGTGACAATTTCATCACAAAGACAGTAAAATTAAGTGCTGTAGATAAACAGCATGCATTGTAGGGCTGATTTATGTACGTTGGTTTTAGCTTTCAAAGCATATTCATGACTATCCTCTCATTTCATCCTTCTATTAGCCTGGGTTTCCCCAAAAAGAGCCTGAGAGAAAGGCTTGTATGTAGGTTTATGTTAGGAAGTGTTGTGAAAGAACAGCAGTGGGAGACTAGGAAGAGTGAAACATGGAAGCAGGAAAAGCCCAAGTGTGTGCTATTGACCTGTTGCCTCTGAGAGTGATGAGCTCCTGTTAGAGACCTTCTGAGGAGCCCTAGTGGAGTGTCCACAGAATTTTCCCTCCAGACATGGAAAATGCAAATATTTATTCTCTCTCCAATGGTCAAGAGTTAGCCCATGCAATTCTCTTGTACTTCCATGTATGGGCATGCCTCAGAATGGCTGACTGGGTTCTTAAATGGGCATCACACGTGGAGGAGGAAGAAAGTTTAGGGCAGAAAGCAAGTGATGTGCTGTGTAGCTGAGGTGAAGTATTTTCAGGTCACACCTGTAGGCAACTGTTAGCAGCAGCAATAATCAGAGTAGAAAGGTGGACCAAGAGGATGTGAAGCAGGCACAAGAGGTATACAATTTCTTTACCCCATGGACCGCTTGGATCTGTGCATACATTATGTTCAACCTGTAATGTGTCCTTCAAGGTGATGGCTATGTACAATCTCTACAGAACACTCAGTATAGGATGGTTAGTGGCACAAGCTGTATATAGTCCACTGTTGCAACTGGCCTGGAGGCCATAATTGATCATTTCCCCCAACCATGCTTTCTAGATTTCCCTTCCTTGGCCATCACTTCGGTAAGTCTAGATTGCTTGCCTGATGGAGTCACCAAGACCTTCATTTCCAAAGACCTTAATTAGTCTAGCATCATCAGGCTCTGTTGTAGCAATTGCCTATTTACAGTTACATAGGACTGGAAGCACTGAGATACTCCATGAGCTCCAGACATGTCCCTTCCTGCCCCCATTGTGTAGCAGCAGCCTTAGCTCCCTATAATCGGGGTCTCTTACTGCTGCCAATATGGAAACTTTTTTTTTTTTTAATCTATTGTGTCCCAGGTATAAGAAGCCCCAAATAACCAGGAGATAGTCAAAGCTTCAGATTATTGTGTTTCCCTGGTGAAAGTGTTCTCCCCATACCCCACTGTGGGAATCAGGACTTACCTAGCAGAACCTATATTTGTAGGGAGGGAAAGCACACATTCCACAGTGAGTCACTGGAATGGCAAAAGGGGCCAATCCTACTTCCTCCTCTTGGTTTTCATTTTTTATTTTTTTAAAATGTTTTTATTCATGCTTTCTCTTTTATTTATTTTTTATTTTTTCTTATTTTTTAAATTTTACTTCTCAGTATACATTGTAGTTGATTTTCATGCCCCTTTACCCATTCCTCCCCTCCACCCCCAATCATATCTGTTCACTTGCCTTAAATAGTTCAAGGCATTTTTGTGGTTATTCTGTGTTCTACCCCCCCACCCCCTTGATTTGTTTGTGTGTTTATTTATTTACTTTCAGGGATCATTTCTATAGTTCGTTCCTCTTAGTTTTCAGAATCATGAATTCTGGCTATGAGGGAAAAGCACTGTATCTATGACCATTGTTTTATTGCGTATACCACATGGTTAACTCTGTGCCTCGACTCTGCAGGGTGTTGTTCCCAAGCGGTTACTTTAGCTAAGCCTTTAATAGGCTTATCTGTATTTATGCCCTACAGCTGCTGTCCACCTGACCATGTGACTCAGTGCTTGTGACATTATCCAGATCATGATGGGCAGCTCTGGTTGAATGGTCAGTTGATCTCACAGTAGATGCCCAGCTGCTATAGAAATGGCAAATTTTTCTCTGCTGAAGATGGCATGGCCTTGCTCCAGAACTTTAGGGGTCTGCACTGCAACTATCCTATTGCCAGGGTCCTGCAAGAGACTCCAAATGCATCCTTATCTACCATGAATATCTGGAGAATTGGATCTATTGTGTCAAATGACCCAACAGGTGAGCTGCTTACACTGCAGCCTGGACATGCTGTGGAGCTTCCTCTGGGCTCCATTCAAAACTGGCAGTTTTACGAATCACCCAATAAATGGGTCAGAGCAGTGTTCCCAGAAAGGGTTCATGTTGCCTCCAGAATCCGGAGAGGGCCACAAAGTAATGTGCATTTCTTAGTAGTAGAGAGTGTGAAGTGAAACAACTTTCCCTTTGGAGGGCTGTCCTGGCATGCTGAAGACCACTGGACCCTACAAACATCACTGATACAGTAGGATCATAAACCTTTATAGAGATTATCTCCCACTTTCTGGTGTCTCATATGAAGGCACTGAAGTAATGAGGAGCCTAATCTATGATCGAACAGAAGCTTTGAGGCAGAAATAATAGAAGGTGAACAGTGATTCAAAGGGGCCAGGGCTGTAGACATGTGGAGTAGCTGTGTGTAATGGCAGAAGGCTGGCGTAAAGATCCATGAATTTCTGCAAACCATTTTAGATCTACAGCTACCATCCCATGCCACTGGGACTTGGCCAAATCACGTGATACCCATTCCCAGTTTCCACGTGATACCTGTTTTCTAATTTGCCCTTGCCTGTATCATTATAATAACTGTCTGCCCCTGCCTTCTCCATCCTCTTAACAGCCATTATTCTTAAATTGTTCTCCAGATCTCGAAGTATTATATTACTTTATTCTCATTTTACAAGAGGACAAAAGCAGAAGGAACTTGTGCCCTAGAACCGCTGTGTCCACCTGACCACATGACTCAGTGCTTCTGACATTAATCCTCACTCTGACCTTCTGTCTTCTTTTTTCGATAACTTTGGTGTACTTTTTCTTATTATGCAAGTCTATTATAAGAAAATTAGAAATTAGTTAAGTAAAAGAATAAAATAAAAATCACTCCCATTTCCACACAAGGATAATATTTTGGTGTACATCCTTCTAAAGTGCATTTTTTTCTTCTCTGTGCTTATATATATATTATAAGAAAATTAGAAATTAGTTAAGTAAAAGAATAAAATAAAAATCACTCCCATTTCCATCACACAAGGATAATATTTTGGTGTACATCCTTCTAAAGTGCATTTTTTTCTTCTCTGTGCTTATATATATTATATATATATATATATATTTTTTTTTTCAACAAATTGAGATCCTCTGTGCATAACAATTTATAAATTTTTGGCCCAGTGATTTGTCATGAACATCTTTCCATATAATGACTTTTCTGCAACAGTTTTAATGGCTACCAGTATTCTATTATGTGTATGTATCATAATTTACTGAATCAATCTCATAGTTGGACATTTCATTTTCCAGTTTTTTGCTGTTATGATCAAGGTAATGGATACCTTTGTAGGTGAATTTTTGTGCATATCCCTAACTTTTCTCATAGGATAAATTTCTGGGAGTGGAATTTCTGCATAAATAAGTATGCAAATGTTTTGTGTTTGGTATAAATATAAAAGATCTTATAATTTTATATTCCCAGGTAATGAATGAGGTGCCTGTTCCCTGTACCTTTTCCAACACAGGGTGCTGTCACTTTCAGTGATGCCTCAGAGCCTAATGGTTGTGCACAGGCTCTGAAGCCAAAATTCTTGTCTTTTTAATTCCTGCTTCACCACTTACTGATGAAGTGACCGGGAAAGTATTTAAATCCACTGTTTCTCAATTTCCTTATCTTTATGATAGATATACTAATAACACTTATGGTATTGTTTAATGAATTATTAGAAAGTATTTAGAACAGTGTCATACAGTCTTAGTGAGTGTTTACTATTATTATTATTTTCAAACCTGATTGACCAAAATGTTTAAAATTCATTTCATTTGTTATTGAGGTTTAATATTTTAAGCATATTTTTGTTCATTTATGTTTATTTTGTCATTTGCTTATTCAAATCCACTGTCTATATTTTTCTGACATAACATATCTTTTTCTTAATGATTTTAAGGCTTAAACAAGATAAATGGAAAACTTTAATCCTGACCAAACCAGTATTCTTTATCAGGAGTTATTCTGTTAGCCCTTAGTAGCAGAAAAAAAAAAAATTCCAGGATATCCTTGGTGCCTAAATGTTGAAAGAAAGCGGTACGCTAAGAAATTTTTGCACAGTAAGAATTTTTTAAACATTTTTTAACATTAAGAATTATTAAGCACTGTGTTCATGAGTTTAATCAATTTAAAAAGATGTTTTATCAGTCAGGAACAATGTCCCAAATCATACTGAGAAGTAATCTGGTGAGGACACCAATTGCCACCTCGCCTGAGCACCAAATGCTGCCATATGTCTGACTGATACCACTAGCCCTGGGCACTGGGCACAGGAGCCCACACTGGTACTGCTGAGCATCCAAAAAATGACAAGTGTGTAATGAGAAAGGTACCCAGGAGCCAGATCATAAGGCCCTTATCACATAAGGAGTTTAGACTTTAGCCTGGTGACAGGGAGAGCCCTTGAAGGTATTAAGCAGGACTAGCCAGATTGGATTTGCATTCCTGGAAGATCACTCTGGTTCCTGGGTGGAAGATTATCACAGGGCAAGAGAGGATGCAGGAGGACCAGTACTCAGACTGTTGATTTTCAATCTGACATGATTTTCAGTTTTTGAGACAGCCTTCAATGCAGAACAAAGCTGCCCCTGCCAATCAATCCCAGGATGACTCATTTGGATATGAACTTGTTGAAAGCTTTATGAAAGTCTAAGTATATTATTTCTATTAGCTCTCTGTTATGCACATGCATGAGGAGCCAGTCTTCTTAATAATTCCTTATCCTTATATGACATCCCTTCCCTTTTTCTGGAACAGTATTGCTTTCCTAAAGGGCTGGTTTATGTACATGTCTTTTTACTCTTTATTTTGGATTCTGCCTGAAGAAAAAGATCACATTTATACTCTGATTAAAATCCCATTGGCTCCAGTCCCTGATTTATTTTCTTTTCTGTGTTTTCTCATTCCTAGTGGCACCTGACACAGTCTTCTCATAACTTTGGCGGGGGGGGGGGGGGGGTGACACAGAGTACTTATTACCTATCTCTATAATCTTCAGGAAAATTAACAGAGTATTTG
>NW_007728079.1:124396-125669 GCF_000696425.1 Galeopterus variegatus | reverse complement strand
GGGGGGGGGGGGGGGGGGGGGTTGACACAGAGTACTTATTACCTATCTCTATAATCTTCAGGATAATTAACAGAGTATTTGAAGAAATTAGAGATTTGTTCAAGAAGCTGTCTCAATAAAATTTGCATGATTAGAGAATATGTACATCAATTTTAAATAATTAAAAATATAATCCTATAAATATATTGAAAGACTCTGGATTTTCAAAGCTTCCATTGCCCTTTCTACCTTTGTGTAAACAAATAGAATTTGATTGTGTTTCTAGTTCTCTTTTAGAGGACCCATTTATGCTTATAATTATGACTGTAATATTTTCAATAGTTTTCCCTCTGCCTTGTTTACTGTCATTTTCTGGCTAAGATAGAGACTCTTCATTCTGTGGTCTGGAGAGACACTGACCTGTGTCATCTACTTGGAAGGCCTTCATTCAGAATTACCAAAAAAAGAGCAGTGTGCATGTATCTCATGGCCAAGCTTCAGGATTCAAAAGAATAAAGGAAGCTCAGTGTCTGACATCTGACCTCTGAGTTTCCCTGGAGATGGATGGCTGATGGAACATCTGAGATTTCTGGAGTAAACCTGGCAGTAGAGTTCAAGTTCACTTTTTCCCATAATCGCAAGGAGTATCACCTTATCAGTTGTGGGTCAATTACTTACTTCTATCATCAGTTGCATTCATCTATTTAAAAAATTTTTTTTCTTTATTTTTATAGAGAAATTGAGCAGAAAGTATAGATAGTTCCCATGCCCTTCCCCGACCCCATATACACTTTCTCCTATTACTGACATGTTACACTGATGTGGTGCATTTGTTACAATTATGAATCAATACTGATATATTATTGTTAATTTTATATTAGGGTTCCCTCTTTGTATTGCATAGTTCTGTGGGTTTTGCCTAATGTATAATGTCATATATTCAGCGTTACAGCATCATACAGAATAGTTTTGCTGCCCTAAAATCCTGTTCTTCACCTATTTATCTTTCCCACCCTCCTTCCTCATCCCCTGAAATCCTGGCAACCACTGATTTTTTTCTCATTACCTCAAACATTTTTCATTTATTTGTGTTGGAAACATTCAAAATCCTCTCTTCTAGCTAATTGAAACTATACAATAAATTGTTGTTAATTATAGTCACCCTATAGTGCTATAGAACACTAGATCTTATTCCTCCTGCCTAGGTGTAATTTTGTATCTGTTGACCAACCTCTCCCTATCCCCCCCCCCCTCCCCCCCCCCCCCCCCCCCCCCCCCCCCCCCCCCCCCCCCC
>NW_007728079.1:111379-124269 GCF_000696425.1 Galeopterus variegatus | reverse complement strand
CCCCCCCCCCCCCCCCCCCCCCCCCCCCCCCCCCCCCCCCCTTTCCAGCCTCTGGTAACCACCACTCTACTTCTCTGTGATCAGCTTTCTTAGCTTCCAAATATGCATGAGAACATGCAGTTTCTCTTTCTGTTCTTGCCTTACTTCACTCAACATAATGTCCCCCGAGCTCATTCATGTTGCCACAAATGACAGGATTTTCTTCTTTTTTTTTTTTAATGGCTGAATAATATTTCATTGTGTATACATACCACATTTTCTTCATCCACTCATTTGTTGACGGACATGGGTTGATTCCATATCTTGGCTATTGTGAATAGTACTGCAATAAACATGGGAGTGCAAATATGTCTTTGGTATACTAATTTCCTTTCCTTTGGATATATTCCCAGTAGTAGGATAAATCATTCATCTCTTATTTAATAATTAGGCTCTGGAGGAATCTTGAGGCTGGGGGAAGGAGAAAACTGTCTGAGACTGCTCCAGAAATCAGTATAGGATGGACTCAGGGGCTGCAGTCTGGTATGAAATTGTTAAGGGTAGGAGGAGAAAGGGAAGAGTAGGGGAATTCTCTTGAAATTCTGCAAAGTTGAGCTTTTTTTTTTTAACCTACATGATATGTTTCGTATCAATTAAAAACACAAAATTTTCAAAAGAGGGTTTTATTCATATTTTATATGAGATGGAGAAAACATCAAAGAATATTATTATTAATTTATGTGGCTTGGGTGGATGGTGGATGGTGGATGGAGATGGGACTGGTCAATGACCCTGATGCCATCTGTTACAAGTGCTTGGGAGGAGATGGTGATGCAGGATGCAAAGAGGATGAGCTACTATTGGTCTGCAGATACTAGAGATGGTTGATTTTCTGGAGATGATGGGGAGGAGAAGCCTGTGCTCTATTAAATTCTTGTAGAACATTGGCCTGCAGGCCTCCTCTGCATTGATAAAACACTTACTGAGCTCATCTCATGTGCTGAGCACTGAGGATACTAATATGAAGAAGGTACATACAACTCCTTAGAGGAACTCATAATGGAGAAAGACAATTATAGCAGCTGCTGTAGTTTGAATGTCCCCCTGCCAAGCTCATGTTGGAACTTAACCCCTAATATGGTGGCAGAAGGTGGGGCCTTTAAATGTGATTGGATCTTGAGGACCATACCCTTCTGAATGAATTGATCCATTCATAAGTAATGGGCTGATGATTAAATGGGTTGTTATGGATGTGGTTCTGATGGCTTTATAAGTGAGAAGCTTAGCTTTCTTGCTCTTGCCATCCTTGCCATATGATACCCTGCGTCTCTGCAGTACTCCACACCAAGAAGGAAGCCCTTACCAGATGTGTTCCCTGGACTTTGGACTTCCCAGCCTCCAAAACTGAAAGAAATCAATTTAATTCCTTTATAAATTATCCAGTTTCAGGTATTCTGCCATAAGCAACAGAAATGGATCAATACAGCAGCAGACACTTATTAAGCTCTGACATGTGTTCTAGGCTAAACTAAGGACTTTACCTTTGATATATTTACCTCCCAAGTACCTCAAAACAACCCTTTAGGTAGGTTCTAATGTCCCCATGATGCAGATGAGATTTAGAGGGTTAAATAATTTGCCCAAGTCCACAGAGCGAATAGGACTGAGGCAGGACTTAACTCTGGGCAAGCCTGCCTCCAGAGGGCATACCCTTCACCATTCTTTGAAAGAGATAAAGACTGATGCAGTGAGGAGTCTGGTACTGAGACAGGACACCTGCTCCAGCCTGGAGGGTTTAAAAGATGGCACCTTAGTGAGCAACGACTCCCACTTGCACTTTTAAGTTTTTGAGTACATTCACAGACTTATAGAATGTTAGAGCTGAAAGGATCCTTAAAGATCTGCTGGTCTCACAGACTAATTCCATAGGAAAGGTCTGGACAGAAGTGACTTGTCCAACTCTCAAAAAAGCCCTGCTAATTTGAGAATTAGGATTCTAAGTTTTGATTAGGAACCACTGCTCGGATTGCCCATGTCACCTGCTCATGATTAGAAGTGAGACTGTCAGGTGCTAAAGACAATTGCCAGCCAATTTTCTTACCTCATACAGAAAAAGCCACTTTAATAGAAAAAGATTTGGGAAGAAGTCAAGCAGATGTTTGAGGTATTTTCTTTGAAAACTAAGTATTGGTGATTTGCCTCTTGTTGGGGCTGTGAGAATGATGGTCTTAGATTCAAGCCGAATTATTCTTCTCAAGTGCCGCAGGAAGGTATCCACGGTGGGCACTAGCTGTTGTCCACCAGTCCCCCCTCCCCCTTTCTTTCCTTCCAGTAGAACCCTCACTTGTTCAAGAAGCTGATGGAGAGTCCTTCATCTCAGGGTGGGTGGACATGACCCCAGCCTCAGGGAATGAATCAGGGATTGCCAGGGATTGGTGGAAAGGTGAACCTGTGACCCAGTTCTGTCCATGAGACCTAAGGAGAAGTCTGTGGGGAGGGACCCCTTTCCTGAATAAAAGGATGCCATTTCCCCAGGAGAAATGTCCCTTTACCCGTTTGCTTCCACCCACTTCCTTTGACCTGCAACTTGAATGTGAGGCCTGGAAATGAAGATAAGACAATACATCAAAAAGAGGGGAGCAGAAAATCAGAAAGAACTTGGATGTGGGACAACACTGTGTTATTTTCCCCTCCCGAGCTGCCAGTCTCAGACTTCTTCTTTCATGAAGTAAATGACCTTAGTTGTCAAGCTACTGTTAGATTTTCAGATACTTAACAGTTGAATGCCCCCTTCGTTGATACATATCCTTTTACTAAGAGAAATGGTATCATAAAACATACCTGACTTTCAGATTTTAGTTTTATTCTTAGAATCTAAAATAAAGGCAGTAAAGGCTCATGAAAACCACATTCACACTCCTCTTCCAGTTGCTCGAACCCACGGTCTTTTTCTGGGGATGCTCCTCCTCCTCCCATCCCACCCCGCCCCACTCTTCCCGTGATCTGCTCATTCCTGTCCTTTAGGTCTGGCTAAATGTCACTTCTTCATCAAAGACCTTCCTCTCTAGAGAAAGATCTCTTCCAGCCCATCCCATCTGTTCTTTCATCTCAATCCCTGTTTATTTTCTTCTCAGCACGTTTCACAGTTTGAAGTCACTGTGTTTATCTTGTCTGTCTCCCTCTCTAGAATGTAACCTCTGTAAAGGCAAGGGCCATGTCCACCTCCTTGGCCTCTATATCCCTAGTAGAGTTGCCAGATTTAGCAAATAAAAATATAATATTTCCAGTTAAGTTTGAATTTTTGATAAACCATGCATGACTATTTAGTATAAGTATGTCCTAGTATTGCATAAGACATATTTATAATAAAAATTATTCATGATTTTTCTGAAATTCAAATTTGACTGTGCATCTTGTATTTTACCTGGCAATCCTAGTCCTTAGGTCCGAATACACAGCAGACTCTCACTGCATATTGTTGAATAAAAACTTGGTAGCGGCATATCAAACTTGTTACTATGGCAACAAACGGGGGAAATACGCTAAAACGACAGAACTGAAGTAGTGACAAACACCACTTCCCATCATATTTCTGTTCTCACCTGCCTGTCTTCTCACAGCAGGAGAACCTAATCAACTCACACCGAGAGTTGAGAATTGTGGGCAGCTCAGGACTCTGGGAGGAATGCTGACCCTAAGAAGGGAGTTGTTAGGTACATCTCCGTACAGTACTGCCTCATTTTAGTTGTGGCCCTTTGCTCAGGCCTTGATCTTCTTTGGCTCTGATCTCCCCAGACTGTGAGCTCCCTAAGGGGAGAGTCTGCTTCTTCCTTTTCAACATCCATCCCCAGCATCTCACTCTGCAGCTGCCAGTAAGTACTCTAGCGTACACATACTCCATGGTTACTGAACGGATTGACAAATGAGTGAATAATAGGGTGACCAACTATCCTGGTTTGACCAGGACTGAGGGGTTTTCTGGGATGTGGGGTTTTCAGTGCAAAAATCAGGGCAGTTCTGGGCAAACTGGAACAGTTGGTCACCCTAAGTGAATGAATGATTCTTATTTCCTGGTGGCGGCATTCTTGTTCATATCATCATATTGGCAGCTATGTGACTACCAAGATTGGACAGCCTGTTAGCCTGGCTGCCCATCTATATTAGGTTGACAGCTGGATGTTTGGAGCTTTGTTGATCCCCTGAACATCCGCATGTGTGGATTGACTCCTAAAAGTGTGGCTGTGGCTTCAGCCTCAGATCATGGCCCTAATGCTTGGCCTCTCCTACTTTGTGGCCTGGTCTGTGGTCTCTGGAAGATACCTGGACTCGTGTTCCTAGAATGAATGCCCTCAGGTCGAGCACAGGGGAAGGACCCCTGACTTTGTTCTAATCTCACAGGCTTACCTGGCCCACTAGTCCTGGCTGCTACAGGTTGTCTCATCAAGACCTGATAATATACAATTGCCACTTCCACAGAACACCAGCAAGTATTTATTGAGTAATTAAGCTGAAAGCCATAGAACTTTCCAATGTGTTTCTACAAATGTTCTGAGTTACTTGATTATGAAAAGTGAGTTCTCATTTTAACCAACCCCCTCCCCCAATACTTCCAGAGGGCATGAGATTCTCAAGAAAACTGCACAAATCCATTCTCAATTATGATAGCAATGCTCCCATCTCAATTAGGGCCCATGGGGTTCCTAGAGTTGGGGGTGAAGTGGCTCTTCAGAGGCTCCCAGCACTTGTGGTAGTTCTCATCCAAACAACAGGAGGCTTTGAGTCCCCACTTGGTGACAGCCAGACTTAGAGAAGATTCAAACATAAATGTCTATAGGAAATAAGGATGGGGATGAGAAAAAAGAGGTAGATAATAAAACACATTTGATTAATGTCAAGAGAAGATATGGGTAGGCCAAATCTTTGAATAATAAACCATGTGTGCTAGCATGGTGAGGAAAGCAGGCTCAAGCCCTGGGTTCTGACTCTGCTCCTACCACTTATGAGCTGGTGACACTTTGTGCAAGACCCAAGTGTCATTCTGTAAAATGCAACTGGGCACTTAAACCTCACATTGTTCTTGCAGCATTGTGGAGCTAAATTTGCTAGATCCAAGGGCAGGGGAGGAGGATCCTGGGAATATTCATCTTTTGAGTGGCATTGTCCTTGTTAGGGAGGGCACACTCCCCATCTTGCAGGGGAGGAAACTGAAGCTCAGAGCTGGGAAATGACTTGTCTAAGGTGACAAGTCATGGCAGAGTTGAGATTTGAGCCTTCCTTTTTAGGACCCTGACCAAGAGATGGGCTGGGAAAAGGAAAAGGAGGAAAAGGGGAGTGGGGAGGTATGGTAGGAAATGGAAGAAATGTTGGTTGCACTTTTAAAAGCTGTATTCCAGAAGGGTCTGAATGGTGGATGTCCCACTGTGTTCAGGAAGATTTTTGTCCACTACATAAAGAATATAAAAATACTCTGAATGTCTTAGACATTCCAGTTTCATCAATTGCTGATTTTCCTACCCATTGTAACTTTCAAAAACCAAAACCGTAAAAACCAGACCCTACAATTTTTATATGTTCACATTTGGAAATTTAAAAAATATAGACAAGTAGAAGGAAAATAATAGAATTCTGTTGTGCCACACCCCAGAACACCCACATTAATGTTTGGTGTCTAATATGCATTAACTTCTTTTTGCCTAAAATAATGGAGATGAGTATCCCTGCCTGACTTCCTATGACCATCTTGTTGTGAGGACTAGATGAGATCATATGGAAATGCTGTGCAAATTATAAAGTGCTATTCAGATATAAAGGTCATAATCAAGGCCATTTTTATTGTTGTCTCCTTGTTGACTGCTTCTTAGGAGCCTCGCTGTCTAGGTGGAGCACCAAAACCCCCATCCCAGCAGAGCTATGAGGACAGTATTGTATCAAGTGAATCATTCCAAAGTGGACTAAGGATAAGGCATATAGATGCCTGAGTCTAAATTATATAATGGGAAATGGTAAGGGAGACCCAAAACTAAGTCTAGGTAAAATGTTGGACCCTCCCTTACTTGGTATTCTGGGCTCCTCAGAAATTCAGGGTCTCCCATCCTCCTAGGCTCCCTACACAGGAGAGCTCTTTCTCACTAGTACTACAGGCCCTTGACATTACCCAAAGTTTTGCTCCTCATGAAAACAGCCCTTTCCTATGCCTCACCGTTACAGAACACTGCTCACTAGTAACATTGATGATCCAATGCCAATTTGGGGCACCAAAGGGTATTAAGTACTAACTCTGGGGTAGCCTGTGCACCTGTAGGAGCCTTCAGAGGAATAGCTTAACTGAGATTGTCAAACTGTGTCTCACAGAGATGTAGGGGTTCTGCAGAATCTCCACAGAGGCCTTTGCAAAGGGAAATAGAGCTAAGGTCAAGCAAATGGGACTCTGTGTCCCTCCCCTCCAAAGAAGCTCCACCATCTCTGGCCCTGGGGTTGGGACTGAAAGCAGGACGCATTGGACAGATGGACAGATAATGCTCACTGCTTAGGTAGTTTGCAAGCTGGGCATGGAGTCAGGCAGGTCTGTGCTATAGATTTCAAACCAGGTAACATTGAAGGCATTTGCTTAAAAACGTAAAGCAAATTTGCATATGATTTGGCATAAAATTACTCCTTGTGGTCCATAAACTCTACCTCCAAGAATGCAAAAATAAAATATAATCAAGTACCGCAGCCAACTGCAATTGTGTTCAGCCTCAATGTTTATAGCCTGACACAGGAAGAATACAAAATAGGTTTTAAATCCCATCAGTTTCATCCCATGCCAAAGCAGAGCAAAGAAAAATGAGAAAACAGCTGAGAACTGCTGCTCACAAGCCCTTGACCATAGTGAGGCAGACTTCCTGACCCTCCTTGGCTTGAGAAACAAGCTGAAGGTGACATTGTGCCTCCCCTGCTATGGCATATACACAAGGCTGTGTGTGGATATAGGAAGACCCTGCACATGGTATTGATAACATTCCCTTACATTTGAACAGTGTTGGACAGTCTGCAAGGCTACCTCACAGCCATCTGCTGGGATGGATGCCATGCCCACCTGTAGATCTCCAGATGTAGATCTGAAGCACAGAGAATTAAGTGACTTGTTCAAGATCACACAGGAACTAAGAACTAGGATTTGAACCTGGGTCTGACTCTAAGTCCAAAGCTCTTTCTACACCACTACATCAGGAGTCTAGTACATCATACAGGGATGTGTGTATACTCATATGTAAACATACACATACAGACATGTAACTCTCCTCTCCTGACTCCTCCTTTGTGACATTGGAGAAATAAGAAATAACCACTCCTTTCAACAAGAGGCTACCAGAGCCTTGCATTTATCTTGCTTACCATGGTGCCATCAGCAATCCTTTCAGGTGCCAGCTTGGCCTTGCTGGCCTTCTCAAAGCAATCAGCATCAGGCCCATGAGGGGTCATCACACTGTGCAGGCTGCATCCCCCTGGCAGGAACCCACCTTCCTTTGCCTCATAGTGGCCTCTGATGAGTCCCATGAATTCACTCATGCAGTTCCCTGGGAAGATTGAAGCAGTATTATTATTATTATTGCTATTATTATTATTATTATTATCATCATTATCATTATTATTGGCAGCTGGCTGGTATGGGTATCTGAACTCTTGGCCTTGGAGTTATCAGCACCACATTCTCCCAAGTGAGCTAGCTTGCCAGCCCTAAGCAGTATTACATTATTATCCGAGGCAAGACCAGTAAAACATTACAACCCCTTAAACATTATCTCTACAGAATGCCAAGAAGATAGGAGAATCTGATAAATTTCATAGGATTAATAAAGAATATGGAAGAATAACCAGAAAACATTCATCAGTGTAAACTTCTTGGTAGGCAAAGCTCTACTACATGGCTATGTGGATTATCAGAGGTTTTGAATTCCACTATCTGAAAGAAATCAGGCTACATCTAAAGAAAATCAGGGCCCAGACAAGATAATAATAATTAAAATGCAAATCATAATAAAGAGTGGATATATTCTATCATCAAGTTTACAAGCTCCATATCAAAGTTATCTCCTCTCCCAGATTGGAATGCCTCCCCACATAGCTCCACTCTAGTACGTGGCATCACCATGTTTCTAGTCCCCAATCTAGAAAGCTGAAGTGGGGCAGGGGTTGTGTTGATAGAAAGGGATGTAATGGAAAGAACCCTGCACTTGAAGTCCATTACCAAATGATAATCTGTGTGAAAGAATTTTAGCATATGTAAAACACAAACCACAGGTGCTATTTATTATAACATATCTTCCGTATCTAATTCTATCGTCTTGCTGTAACTCACAGATATGTACAATCAATTATGTTTCAATATAAAGAAGAAAAAAAAATCTATCATCTTATTGTTCCATTCTTCAAAATACCTCTTAGATGAATTTTTTTCTTTCTATTTACATTGACACCCTATTCATAGAATCCTAAATCTTAATTAACTACTTCTCAATACAGAAGAATTTTCTATATCATTTTTGACAGATCACCTCCTGGGCTCTGCTGGCATGACTTCTATGAAAAGAAACTCTCTATTCTACAAAGTAAGCTATCATATTATTAAAGAGCTCTGGGTATTAGAAAGCTCTTCCCTATATTAAATGGAAATTTCCTTTCATGTAAGTTAAATTCATTGGTCCTGGTTGGGCTTTCTGGAGTCATACACAATTTGACAAAAATCATCATGCTTCCACTCTTCCAGTCTTATGTTTCTATTGAAATAAAGGTCTTTACTAAAATGGCAACACATTTAGGGCAAGAATTAAAGAAATATAACACCTGAGTGAATTTAAGTGCCTTTCCATCTCCATTCATTCATCTGCCTATCTATCCATTTATCTGTCCATTTCCCACTCCACCCATCTATCCATCCACCCATCAACATATACAACTGGACACTGTACTGAGTACTGTGATACAGAGAAGAAGAAACAGCCTGTTTAAAGCTGCTCATAGTCTGTCCTGGGAGAGTTCTGAGATATGGACAGAGTAAAGAGATATAGCAGTGTCAACCCTTGCAAAGCCAAACATTTGATATGCTAAATGCCGTGCTCTCCCCTGACCCTCGGCCTTGAATGTGAAGTATAACCAATTCCCCAAATACTTCTGTAATCAACTAAGCAGCCACACTCACCCTGCCCAGAAAACAAAAAGCTGCTGCAGGCCCTACGAAGAGAGCCAGAGTGTGACACCCCTGCAGAAGAGGTGAGACCCCATCAAAGCTCTATTAGTTTACCCATGAAGTGGAAATAGAGGAAAAGAACAAATGTAAGCATGAAGTGTTCATATTTTTAAAACAGCTCCGCTCATGATTTGAATTTGCTGTCATGCTTCTAGCTCTAGTACGTGTCCTCAGGGTCACCTTCATGGTTTAATTTTAAGAAGAGAGCAAGACAGGATTCAGCTTCAATCTGAATATAAATGTAGATAGCAGTGAGTTTGGTGATGACATTTCTACATCATTTTCTATATTGCAAAGGACAGTGGGAGGGGACACTTTGCCTTTAGAGTAAAGCCGAATCTAGTTGACTAATGTGCATTAAGATGACTAGAGGCAATATTTCTACAGAAACAATTCTCTCCTTTTCCTACAGAGTCACAGCAAAGTAGCAAAGATTTTGAGTATTGCTAAAGTAATATTTTAAATATCTCTGGTAAAACTAATTTCTAACTTGGGGTTCTGTTGTTTTTTTCCAACTAACTCAGGGCAACTATAACCTTTAAAAGATCTATCCTGGAACCAAATTTACTTCAAGAATTATTTAAATTATAGGAGGCATCTCACAAAGCCATTTGTTTCAGGTAGTCTGAACTACAAATCAAAACTGAGTGGATCAAGAGCCTATAACACAGTAGCAAACTTGTCCAAATCAGACCACTCTACGAACCCTCTATTTAGGTGGGGAGGTGAGCACTTAGGCCAGGATTTCTCACGTGTATCTGGGGACCTCCTGCATCAGATCCTCGACTTGCTCATTCAAAATGCGGATTCTGAGGTTTCACCTCAAAATCAACTAATTAAACTCTCTGGGCGTGGGCCCTGAGAATAAGCTTTAAAGAAAAGGCATTCTAAGTAATTTTTATATTTCCTAGTATTCTCAAAGTGTGGCCCCTAAAACAGTAGCATTGGCATCACTTGGGGAGTTATTAAAAATGTAAATTCTTAGGCCTTATCCTGGATCTACTGATACAGAAATTCTGAGAGTGGGGCCCAGTAATCTGTGTTTTAACAAGCCCTCAGATGACTCTGACACATGCTGAAATGTGAGAACCACTTCTTCAGGCACACAATAGCCTCACTACAAGAACTTCAGGGACACAGAGTAATCTCAATATAAAAGCAATAGTGAAACAGTGAATCATCAAGGACTAGCGCGTGATGTACAGGCAGTANATATGCTAAATGCCGTGCTCTCCCCTGACCCTCGGCCTTGAATGTGAAGTATAACCAATTCTCCAAATGCTTTTGTAATCAACTAAGCAGCCACACTCACCCTGCCCAGAAAACAAAAAGCTGCTGCAGGCCCTGCGAAGAGAGCCAGAGTGTGACACCCCTGCAGAAGAGGTGAGACCCCATCAAAGCTCTATTAGTTTACCCATGAAGTGGAAATAGAGGAAAAGAACAAATGTAAGCATGAAGTGTTCATATTTTTAAAACAGCTCCGCTCATGATTTGAATTTGCTGTCATGCTTCTAGCTCTAGTACGTGTCCTCAGGGTCACCTTCATGGTTTAATTTTAAGAAGAGAGCAAGACAGGATTCAGCTTCAATCTGAATATAAATGTAGATAGCAGTGAGTTTGGTGATGACATTTCTACATCATTTTCTATATTGCAAAGGACAGTGGGAGGGGACACTTTGCCTTTAGAGTAAAGCCGAATCTAGTTGACTAATGTGCATTAAGATGACTAGAGGCAATATTTCTACAGAAACAATTCTCTCCTTTTCCTACAGAGTCACAGCAAAGTAGCAAAGATTTTGAGTATTGCTAAAGTAATATTTTAAATATCTCTGGTAAAACTAATTTCTAACTTGGGGTTCTGTTGTTTTTTTCCAACTAACTCAGGGCAACTATAACCTTTAAAAGATCTATCCTGGAACCAAATTTACTTCAAGAATTATTTAAATTATAGGAGGCATCTCACAAAGCCATTTGTTTCAGGTAGTCTGAACTACAAATCAAAACTGAGTGGATCAAGAGCCTATAACACAGTAGCAAACTTGTCCAAATCAGACCACTCTACGAACCCTCTATTTAGGTGGGGAGGTGAGCACTTAGGCCAGGATTTCTCACGTGTATCTGGGGACCTCCTGCATCAGATCCTCGACTTGCTCATTCAAAATGCGGATTCTGAGGTTTCACCTCAAAATCAACTAATTAAACTCTCTGGGCGTGGGCCCTGAGAATAAGCTTTAAAGAAAAGGCATTCTAAGTAATTTTTATATTTCCTAGTATTCTCAAAGTGTGGCCCCTAAAACAGTAGCATTGGCATCACTTGGGGAGTTATTAAAAATGTAAATTCTTAGGCCTTATCCTGGATCTACTGATACAGAAATTCTGAGAGTGGGGCCCAGTAATCTGTGTTTTAACAAGCCCTCAGATGACTCTGACACATGCTGAAATGTGAGAACCACTTCTTCAGGCACACAATAGCCTCACTACAAGAACTTCAGGGACACAGAGTAATCTCAATATAAAAGCAATAGTGAAACAGCAAGGACTAGAGCGTGATGTACGCCTCACTACAAGAACTTCAGGGACACAGAGTAATCTCAATATAAAAGCAATAGTGAAACAGTGAATCATCAAGGACTAGCGCGTGATGTACAGGCAGTAAGTCAGAGCAATTCCCTCTCCTTCACAACAGGTCCTCTAGGGCACTAACTTTCAGGAGGGGAACAGTTAGGCCCTTTAAAGGGCTTGGCACTCTTTAGAAAGAAGATAGTTGTTATGATGCTATTTACAAAGCAGCTGATATCTTTGTAGTGGTAACTAACTGTTTTCTTTTCTCCACCACAATGGTGTGACCTGAAAAGGGGGAGAATGCTGGCATGTGAACCTGAAGTGGTCTTCTTCCATCAGAGGGCTTTAGATCCCCACCATCAACAAATGCCTAAATTGCCCATTCAGTGCACTGTTGTATATTATTGAGCCCTGACACCTAGGAGCTGGTACATGTAGAGAGGAACCTCATATAAGTAGAAGGTTCTGAAGTTAACTAAGGAAAGGGGTTTCTTTTCCAGAATGTTCCAGGTGAAATGCATCTTAGAGTATTTCCAGAACTCTATGTCTAAAAAATGCAATCTCCAGGAAGCAATTGTACATTGACCTTTAGGTATGATTTTCAGCTAGCTATTGCACAATTAAAAATGTTGACCTCATTAAGTATAGCCCTTAAGTATCTTAATTATTCTTGGTGATGCACTCACTTATTAAATACCAGGCACTATGCTAGCTACATGAGTTTGTGGTCATGAGTATTTGCTCTGGAATCAGACAGCCTGCAATTAAATCCTGACTCTACCACTTAACTTGCTGTGAGACTTTGAGAGAGTTGCTTAATCCCTCTTGTGTCAGTTTCATCTTCTGAAAGGAAGGAAGCAATGATACTACATGTTTTACAACTGTTGTAAGGATTAAATGAGTTAATCCTTTTAAAGAACATATAACAGGGCCATAGAAATTGGCCAATAATTAACTGTTAGTAATAATAACATTAATAAAAATAGTAGATTTGTTAGGTTACAAATGCTCTGCAGAAACTCCTTCCAGAATAGAGTCCATCCCTTAGCATACACTACAGTCTGCTTTGCCCTGTCAAGATAATCCAAGGAGGCATTTGTTTATTGGCTCTTGAACCAGA
>NW_007728079.1:108546-110511 GCF_000696425.1 Galeopterus variegatus | reverse complement strand
GTCTGCTTTGCCCTGTCAAGATAATCCAAGGAGGCATTTGTTTATTGGCTCTTGAACCAGACGTAGATGATGAGCTTTCCCAAAACAACAAACTAACTAACAACATACCCACCATTTCCCATACTCAAAAAAAATCTGTAATGTAAAGAAATTTGTTGCTTCACATTTTAGCAACTTTACAAGGCTAGAGAAAATGGGATCTAGGCTCAGAATCCATGTATCCTTGCCATCCCTACAGAAGTTGTGGTATTTAAGAAGATTAATGTCTGGGATCAGCACTAGGCAGGACCCTGAACTCAAGCCAGGGCAGGGTGTCCAGAAACAACACAGGCGTACTCCCCATGAGTAGTGCGCACTGCCTTGCTGTCTCTTTGGCTTCCAAATGTGGCTTGGTAAAAGAGAGACTTACTGTGGTAATAAGGAGGCCTGAAGGTCTTATCAGCAACCCCCCATCGAGGTGGGAAGATGACAAAGTCAGCGATGGCCACCCCAGGGCGGACAGACTTGGCAGTCAACACCGTGAAAATGGATGGGTCCTGTGGAAGCACAAGGGGGGACTGAACACAGGATGCAAGGGAGGTGACTGGACAATGACTCATGTCACCCACACATGAAGGTGTTTTCAAGTGACAGTTGAATTTCTGATCCAACAACAAAAGCCTGGGCTTGTCGTCAAGGTGCAGTGATCACTCATCTGACTTTTCTCTCGCTGTGCTTGAGGCAAAATAAATTAACACTAGCTACGAGGATTATGAGCTGCTTTTTCACCCTGCTGAGCCCACATTACATGCAACCCACTACTCTGTGGGTCTGAGAACAAATGGTGCCTGTCTCCCAACCTCAGGCCAGGGAGACTAGAGCTGGGATGTACAGTGGGGAGCTCCTGGGACGCTCAGAGTAAGGTGGAAATAGAAATAAAACAATACCCAATTTTTGGTGTGGATGTAGATGTGTTTCTACTTGGGGGAATCACAGAGATTCCCGATGGTGTCTGCAGCAGGAGAGTCTGAGAACTGGTTCATTGCTTTCTTACCCATGTTTAATTCTCAGGTATAAGTTATAGCATTTACATCACTAGTCTTGGTAGTAGTAGTATAGAGGGGACAGGTTGAGGGACAAGATTATGTTTTGTAAGGAACTTTAGAATCCTTCAGTGGAAAGATTGAGATTTGATTTAGTTGAAATCAACAATCATGGTAATTTTCAGAAGCCATGCCAGGGTCTGGGGATTCAAAGATAATTGGGATCTATTCTCTGCCCCTTTAGCATTAATTGAGGATGGAGGAGACAACTATTTCTACCTGAAAGGACCAGGGAAGGCTTCAAAGAGGAGGTGACATTTGAGGTGGGTCTTAAAGAATGGACAGGAGAAAGAGAGAGAGAAATAAAGAAAAAGAGACAGAGAAAAGGAGAAGAAAGGAAGGAAAGGAGGGAGAGAGGAAGGAAGGAAGGAAAGAAGCATTTTAATCACAAAAAACAGAAAAGACACCAAAAGTACACAGAGATTTTGTTAAGAATTGAGAAGGCTAAAATGCAGGGTATGTTGACAGTGGGAAAGGGGCAAGAGGTGAGCCTGGAAGATGAATCTGGGGACAGATGGCGAAGAGCATCAGATGCCACGCTTCAGAGCACAGACTTAATCCTAAACCATGGGGCACCTGCACAGGTTTTCTAATGCAGTGGTGGAATGATTAGATCTGAATTTTGGAAAAGTAACTATAGCAGCAGTACAGAGAAGACTAAACCTGTGTAAATTCAAATAATAAAAAAAACCCAGTGCTTAGTGCTGTGATAGTTAAAATTCCTTCATCTGTCATGAGAAAAGGTCTGAAAAGGTAGTATGGCTCAAATAAAGCTTCATCAGTGTATCTCTGGACCCTTTATCATGCTGTTTTGGGCTTGGCACCTCACTTTTCTTTTCCCCTTTCGTTTTATTAAGAGTTGCTGCTGTTCAGAAAGGTGGTT
>NW_007728079.1:86588-107891 GCF_000696425.1 Galeopterus variegatus | reverse complement strand
AAAGGTAGTATGGCTCAAATAAAGCTTCATCAGTGTATCTCTGGACCCTTTATCATGCTGTTTTGGGCTTGGCACCTCACTTTTCTTTTCCCCTTTCGTTTTATTAAGAGTTGCTGCTGTTCAGAAAGGTGGTTCTGTCACCCCAGAGACAGGCTGAACTGGCTCAGAGTAATCCTTCTGTCTCTGGTTCTCTGGCTTCCGCTCTAATTATCCCTCCAGCTCGTGGGTTAAGTTAATCTATTATGAACGAGGCTGCAAAATGAACTTTCCCCCAGGATCTCAGAACTAGCACTTTATCAAGAATGTGGGGCCTTGGGGACCAAACTGTAGACCAGGTACCTATTTGTGGCCCCCTAATTGAGTGAAAAATATGACTGAGTTCACACTGTAGAATTTCTTTGGTTTAAATTCAAGCACTAAACATTATTAGTAACTTTAGAAAATGCTTGTCTGCTCCACCACTGCCAAAAACAGCTGAGAGGAGGCACTGGGGCAGGCAGCCTGAGCAAGCAGAGTAGACTCGAGGTTTGTGAGAAGAACAGAGGTCTCTCCAAAGCCATAAACGTTCTCTTCTCCTCACTCCATCACTAACATCAGCAGTTTTTTGTTTTGTTTTGTTTTGTTTGGAGCAGGGGGAGGTGGAGGTAAATTTCCCACAAAAAAACTAAGTTTTTACCCATCTATGAGAGTTATTGTGAATACTCTGTAGAAAACTAAGCCGTGCTCATAGGTGAATGGAATGTCGAGTTCTGGCCTGACTCCCTCGTTAGCTGTTATTTACTCCTTCTCCAAAGGACAAATGACTGTATGTAGGGCTTCCAAGGGTGACACTAGAAATGTTAAGTTTGTGAAAGCCAGAGATCCACTGCGGACCCCTCCCACCCAAGGCTTGCCTCATCCATAGGACCTAAGATGGTCCCAACTTACGGCGTGGTCAAAAGCCACCGAGTTGATGACCATGAAGTTCTCCAGGTTGTACTTGTAGGGCGTATAGTTCCCGTGCCAGGCCACAACATTGAAGGGGGAGAAATCCTAATCACAAAAAGCAGGAAAGGATGATCTTAGCATCTAAAGCTTTTGTAGCTGTGATCCCACAAAATGTACCGGGCATGACTCTTTTTTTTTTTTAATTTGATTTTGTTCTCAATTGATTATACCACCCTTTGGGAGAAGTATAACCCTGAATCATTATGTGGTGGCTTCACACACGTTCTACCAGCCCCTCACTTAGCCACTATTTTTCCAGTTCATAGGCTGCAGCTGCTTTCTGCTCACATGTGCAGCAGAAGCACAGCACATTCTCCAAGTAGTGCCTTTTTAACAATTTTTAACGTAACTGGGAAAGTGCAGATGCCAGCAATTCTCAAACAATCTGGCCTACCTTCTGTTTCCTGTGCAGAGGGCACTTGCTGTGATGGTTCTCCAGGTAATTGCTGCCTAGGGGAGCTTACAATAAACATAGTGCCTGGGCTGGTGAGTACAGGAGAGGGGGCAAGCCCACTGAGAGTTTCAACCCCAAGGACTTGAGATTTCAGAACAATCCTAAGGTGATGCTTCTTGATCCTGTCCTGGAGCAGGAGGGGAGCAGTGTTCTGCTATAGTAAGGTGGTCCCCACTGCAGCTATGGGTCTATTTGGGAAATAGAGTCCAATCAGAATGCTCTAAAGACTTTAATGAAGGGACTACTCACAGAGGTGTGGTTAGGGTTAAGTGGAATGACTAAAAATGTTGAGGTATCTGGGCCTAGCAGTAGTGAAAAGACATAGCATTCCTAGGCATGTGGAACAAGAGAAGGAAATATTGTTATAGGACTTTAGCAAGAGCTAGAACCATGAAGAAGGGAGCAGACCAGTGGTATGCTGGTAAATATTTAACAACTAGAACTCTGGAAAAAAATAAAAAGCTCTGACTTACAGTGCTGGCTGGTTTCTGGAGTGTAAATACTCCCACCATGATCATTTGTGAGCTATAAACAAGATGGCATGGAACACAGAGTTGGGGAGAGGTGTGCGTATCAGTTCCTGCAAGTCAGTATGAACTGGCTCCAGAGCTCCGCTGGAGCTACCCAACAGAAACTGAGGTCCTGGGGGGATGCAGCTACTGCCAGAAACACAGTCCCAAACATCGAGGAAGCAGGGAAAGAAATACCCCAACTTGTCTTTCCTCCTGCCCTCCAGTTTCCTGTGGGTTGATCCCAACCAGAAGCCACCTGTCTAGAGGGCCTGGGTGATACAGTCCATACAGGTCAGCCTCCCAGGGCACCGATCGTGATCAAGGGAAAGTGGATCAGCTGGGGCTCACACAGAGAATAACCAGCACAGGTTCCCCTTGGAAAGTGGAAACCTTTCTAGAGGAGCTGCTGGCTGCTTCTAGAATGGTGGCTCCCTATCAACTGTACGTAAAAAATAATCTTGGGAACATGCTTAAAATGAATGTGGATTTCCATACCTCATCCCCAGAGGCTATCATTTTTGCCAGACTAGAGTAATATCAAAGGATTTGCATTTTAAACAAGCTTCCCTAAGACTTTCTGATGCAAATAGTCCCTGAACCACATTTTGAGAAACTCCCACCCAGAGAATATAAGGATGACTATGTCTGCCACAGAGGTTAATTTTAAGTGACAAACTGGTTGGCCTCTGTTAGGTCGTGTGACCTGTAGATGTTGTCCAAGGAAAATAACATGCCTTGGCAAATATAAGCAATAAGTCAAACAGACAAAATAAAGCAAATAAATAATGGTAAAACACAAATCAACTAATTTACAACTATTAAAAAGCAATGACAGCCAAGCTGGGGCCGCTAGAGCTCAGGGAGAGAAGAGGAGAGACCTAAGGAGTTCATGAAGGTGGGAGAAGCCACGATGAGAGAAAGAAGAAACCTCTTCGACCATTTTGAGCACTGGCCATGTCCAGGCTGGATCTTCTGAGCGCACAGATGAAGTTGCTTGGAGACGGCAGGGGAGAAGAGGGCCTTGGTGGCCCCCAGGCCAGCAAGACCACTAATAGGGTTTCCATGGGCCCACATAGGAGCAATGAGCCACAACAACTGAAAAAAAGGAGCCACTCAGAGGCCAGTGAGTCATCACAAGGGACCAGTGCAGGGCCCATCCCATGGGAAGTGTTTGGAACAGAGGTGGTGGGGGAGACGGGCCCATGGGAAGAACACTGGGGCACAGCAAGGATAGCTGATCTGCCCCCCAAACAGCATAGGACCACTCAGTGAAGACTGGTCAGGAATATAGAACTGCAGGGGGGGGCAGTTTGATGAAAAGACTCAGGCCCAGACCAGTGTTTCTACACAACCCAGGTGCATTGGATTTCACGAAACCCCGAAGTCCTATGAAGTCAACCATTTAAACCTAAGCTGCACAAAAAGCCTTCCCTGGGGAATCAACAGCAAAGCAGCAATTTAGCTCAACCACAGAGCTCAAGTACTGGTTCCCACAGGAAGTTCCCCCACTTTAGAAGGAAGCAAAGGACAACAAATTAGTTCCAGTGCAGAGGTTAAGTGGTGGGAACAGCCAATAATCCAACACAGAACTGAAAGAAAAAACAGAGTGCTCACAACCAGAGACAAAGTTTGATATTAACTAGTAAAGGTCTCATTTCACCAAAGAACACCAATAACACCTAGAAGGACCAGAAGTCCCCTGGGCTACCAAGCCTTTCTGGTAGACACACTGCCAGTGCCACGGGGCTTGCCCAGGATCTAGAGGTATGGAGTCGGGGACCGAACCCTCTGTCCACAACCAGGCACACTGCCAGTGCCATGGGGCCAACTTGGGGTCCAGAGGCATGGAACAAGGGACTGGACCCTCCTCCTACAACCAGGCACAATGCCAGTGCCACCACCAATGAGGTAAGGAGCATGCCAAAATCATCACCTCCACGTGGGTGGCCCACGACAGCCACCACAATAACCATGGCTGCCGCAAAAGCATCTAGACACCACAACCACCATGCAGATGGTCCGCCAGCCACTGGAGTGCACTGACACAAGGAGAGTCACTAGCAGAAACCAAAGAAGAGGATGTCTCTCTCCACAAAGCTCATTCCGAGTGACAGAAGAAAAATCTACTCTACAATAATATCAGGGGACCTGAACTCAGCATTGGACAGATCATCTAGACAACAAACCAACAGCGTAACCATTACTCTTTCAGAGGGAGAGAAGAAATCTAGGGTAATTAGAGGGGGAAGGGGGGAAGGAGAGGGGGATGGGGAGAGATTGTACAAGGGTCATAAAGAGTAAGTATGACTTGTAACAATATACATACTAGTATTATTGATTTGATCAACATATGTCAACATTGAACCCCCAAAATATGTATAATCAATTAGGATTCAATAAAAAAAATTTTTAACTTGTAACAATATACATACTAGTATTATTGATTTGATCAACATATGTCAACATTGAACCCCAAAAATATGTATAATCAATTAGGATTCAATAAAAAAAATTTTTAAAAAAGGTAAACAGAAGAGATCTTTGAGTCCTTTTTATTACATAAGTATTTGATTCTAATAGATTATACATATCAGTATATTAAATAATAATATATAGTAAGATAATATAGATTACATATTATGTCATTATTATTACTTTTATTATTATGTGTGCCTTTGCTTATGTCCTGAATTTACCAGGCTGGTGGTATAAACAGAGCCAAGCTAATTAACTGAATACTACTTGTTTTGTATTAATCATTGCTTGTATCTGAAATATGGCAGTCATTGGAGAACATAAACCTTGGCTGATCTGCTTGCTAACTCATTTTTTTTTTTACAGAACATATTACACTGCCTATATATTATGTTTTCTGCACAATTTACAGAGACCTAAATATTGCCACAATTTTCATTGCATGGTAACCGGAAAGAGGGAAAGAGCACAATCTTTGGAATCAAAGAGATATGGACTTGAATGCTGGTTCTGCCACTTAATATAACATTGGTAAGTTATTTATCACTATCTGGCCTGTTTTCATGACTATAAATAAGGCAAATAGTACCTGACTTGTGGTATCTTAGTGGTGTGGTAAAGATAAAAGGGTATATGTAAAGTGCCTAACACTGGCCTTGTCAATTCGTAGGTGCTCAATAACTGTTCGTTCTCTCCCCTGCCTACCAACTCTCTTACTTTACCTGTTTGGCAGCATACAGCTTGCCCTGGTATTTATTAATCACAGTGTAACCACCTGGAACTTGGCGATCTTCATACCAGGCAACGGGTATCAAGAAATCACGAGGATTGGCCAAGCCATTGGCTCCTGGAACACAGTAACCCGAAAGTCTTGTAGATACTTCAGCAATCACATTGGAAAGATGTCCGTGGTTGCACAAAGAGAAAGGCTTTCTTTTATGTCAAGAGCCACTCCACAAATTGCTTCCATTACTCAAAGACTCACTGGATTCCCAGTCTGGTATTTTTTTAGGAGGACCCAAGGAATTTTGTCAGAAAAAAAATCACAGAAATCATCATTATCAAAAGCAACATCACCTGCTAAAGTTGTGGCATGACTGTGGTTAATTAACAAAACATTTTACACGCATTTATCTCATCACTATGGGTGAGGGGAAGGGAGGAGAGGAAGAGACTAGAAAAGAGGAAAAGAGAAGATCTGACAGCAGATACCAGACCTTTTTCTCTCCAAGGAAACCGTAATGACTACAAAACTCATCTATAGTCCTTGATCTCAGATAGGAGGGGTTAACTGCTGTTGCCCCAGGCATGCTTCTGCTCCTTAGACAGAACTCAGAACTCAGAGCAAAATCCACAGTTTTATTCGAAAACTGCTCTCTAGCCTGAAAAAGTCTGTCTGCCGCTCAGGGATAAAGTGTTCAGAACTTGCCTGCTTACCTTTGCTTAGGAGCGAGTGTTCCCTCCAGAAAAAGAAAATAGATCAAAAGACCAAATATGAAAACCATAAGTGCAAAAACCTAATTTAACTCTGAGAGGAGAGACCTGGGGAGTGTTTTATCATTTCCAGCTCCTAGGGTTAAAAAAAATAAGCCCCCAGCTGGTTAGTAAATTATATATATTTTCCAGAGGGTACATGTTCCACGGAACCTGGAGGCTATGCCGACTTGCAGAGCAGCAGGAAGCCAGAGCAAAGTGGGAAGAGTGGGCGGTGAGCGGATGACAGACGGCCACCATGGCTCCAGCTGCCTCTCTGCTGCCTCCCACCTTCCTTGGAATATTTGGATCCCCCAGGGGAGTGACCAGAAGGCACATGCTAGCCTGTCCCTGTTTTGCTCTAAAAAGCTGTTGACAAAGAAGGGAAGAACTGGGAGTTGTGGCCAAAGGTGAAACCAAGGGCAAAATTTCCCCATCACTCCTCTCACTCCTGGAGTGGTTTTGAGAACGGCCCCTCCTGACGCCTTCCCTTCTCTCCTGCATCTCCTGCCTCCAGCTTGCCAGAAGAGTGGGGAGTGGGGGGACCTCGGTTCACTTTGAAAGTTTCAATCTGCCTCACAGGGCTGTGGTTTCTAGCTCCTTCATAGCACTGAGTGATGTACCTTTTTTGACTGTTAAGTGTGTGGATCTTGTAGATTGTGCTCGGTAAGAATGTGGGATGTCAGTCTGTTCCCCCTTTTCATAGGAATAGGGCCACAGCCATTTTTATGGCTTTCCCCACTTTACTGTCTACACACACCCCATTGACTTAAGAAAACGATCTCCATCCTATTCCCAAAACTCATTCCCACTTGTATGCTTTTGCAAAACTGTTCCCTTCACTCTTTACCTCTCAAATTTCCATCAAGAATTAGTCAAATTTCATCCCTTCTGTGAAGCTGTTTCTGGTGACTGTGGCCCACAGTAATCCAAACTTCTACATCCTTTACAGCGTACACCATATAACCAGAAATATATTACATACTGTCTTTATATCTATTGGTCTATGTACAGTCTAGACAGACTTATAATGGGTTGGTTTGGGTTGTTTTCTGTTCGCATGTATTTTATGAGAAGATACGTGGTCTGGAGAAGAAGTTGTCTAAGAGAGGAAAGTTGAAGATTGAGTGAGATAGTGAGGGTAGAAGGATGTTTAACTTTCATGCAATTATTTGTGTCTTGTTTCTCAAGCATGGCTTAGGGGCTTGTAGTGAAGATTTACCAATGGGTCCCAGGTCAGGTAACTCAAAGTGGACACCGTAGACCTCCAGGATGTAGCCCCTGGTTTCCTCGAAGACATCTATGCTGAACCGCATTCCTCTCTGGAATGGGAAACAGACACTGGTGCACCCTTCAAATCATACCTGTAGCCATAAAGAAACTTCCCAGAGCCACAGCCAGTCCCACATGCAAAGTAAAGCTATTGTTTGTTGAACTAAGTTTGAGAGGTGACCAGATCAAAGATGAGTTAGAAAGAAAAACTTAATCCTAATCACATCTGTGACCCAAGCCAATTCTAGTCTAATCTCTCATTAGATCCAGAGAGAACAGACTTAGCCAAATTAAAAATAAAAGTACCTCCACTGCCCCCACCTCCATCAATGGGAACAGAGCCTTATCCAGAGCGTCTGAATATTTAGTAAAGTGAAGTGACAAGGGCTCTTTGCTTTGTGATTGTGTGCTGAATTAAAACAAAGCAGGCACCCAACCCTGCTTACCCTTCTGCACATGGAGCCTTCTGTGTAATTCAACTCCCTCCCCTTGCCCAGACGTGACAGAAAAATTCTAGAGTTAGAAATAGCAGCAGCTGAAACATCTGATTGCTCCTAAATTAGTGAGAGGTGGGGAGAAGACGACACATCACCAACCTGAATGACGCAGATCTCATTGGGCTGCACAAGCATCTTGCCAAACTCGGTGTAAATGAGAAGCTTCCCTTGCTGGGGAACTGACAGAAAAAGACAGGGCAGTGGTGAGTGGCCCTTTTCATGTGAGAACCATTTCCATGAAGAGTATGGGCTTAAGGGCTGCATTTGCTTCTTCATTCACAATGAAAAGAGCTTTATTGAGTCGCTTCTGGGAAAATGTATATTCTGACAACTAAGGTTAGTTATTTTACTACCTAGAGAAATGTGAATAAAAAATGACTCCCCTTTTTTTGGTTGCCAGGTAAGGAGCTTGTATGTGCACAATTTTGTGAACTGATCAAAAAGGGTGGCAGAAATAGGATGGAAAATTACCCATTTCTGATAATTCCAGTGGGAAGTTGGCATTTGCATGTCTAATAAATACACCAAAACGTTGACTTCAAAATATCGATACCAAAGCCATCAAATAAAATGGCCAGACCACACCAATCTCTGATAGAATTACATTTCAGATGATCTCATGAAAATTTGTATTTAAATTGCAGTTATTAGTAACAGATGGGCTTTTCTTGGGTGAATTTGAAAGCAAGTGGAGTTATCTTAAGTTAATCATATGTTGGTGTTCCTCTTCATTTCTTTTCAGCTGCCCAGATCTCCCACACCAGAAAGGCCCAGAAGAGATGGGCACAGTCAGAGAGACCAGCAAATAAAGTAGGGGCTTTGAGGTTCACTAGGAATCATTTCCAGACCACTAGTGGCTTCTAGACCTCAGTCTATAGATTGCACTAACTGAAATAACACAAATTGTAGGATGAAGAAAAATAATGTGTATAAAATTAAAAAGCAGTTTATGGCTAGGGAGCAATTAACAGTAAAGGGGTTTGAAACATTTGGAACTCACCAATCAAGAAGTCCCCATCTGAATTGTAAAAGCATCTGAAACATATAAAGTAATTCCTGTGATTTTCAGTTTTAACACTATCTAGACAAATTAATTAATTCCACAAATTATTGTTTAGTGCCTGCTATGTACCAGGCTGAGTGTTGGGTATAAAATGGTGAGCAAAATGACCCAGGCTTTGCTCTTGTAGAGTTTAGAGTCTAATAGGAAGTCAGACAGCAATCGAATAATTATAGAACCATATTATTGCAAACTGTAATAATGCTATGAAAGTCAAGTTTAGGGGAATGAACGAATAGGGACCTGGATCTAGTTTGAGGAGTTAGCAAAAGCTTTTCTTAAGAAGAGACACATTTAACCTGAGATAGGAACCCTTATCTAGGCAAGGGTTTGGGAAGGGGAGAGAACATTTCAGGAGAAGGAACAACATGTGCAAATGCTCTGAGGCAAGAGGGCACGTGGCAGGTTGAAAGAAATGAATGAAAGCCAATGTAGCTCAAGTGGAGAGAGGGGAGATGGGTTATTAGGGGGTGTTGTAGGGCTGTGATGTTGGCCCTGATTCATGGCTCAGAGAAATTAAATGGCTCGCACAAGTGCACTCAGCCAGGAAAAGTAGAGTGGGCTTTGGACACGAATGGTCTGGTTCCAGACGTAGTGTGTAAAACCACTATCATATACTGCTTCTCAAAGAAAAGGCAAGAATTCCATCTATGTATTTTTTAATTGAAAAAGTTAGTATATAAGTTGCTCTACTTAGAAACTTTAAGCTTACACAATGCTATTAGCTGAAGCCAAAGTCTGTTAGCTTGACCTGCCATCAACAGGTGGCCCTGATGGTGGCTCATGCAGTATGACTTTGGACTCAAGAACTGCCCTGTGGAACTTAAGAAATTAAACTCAAAATGCCTCTTGAACTATTCCTGCATTCCAGGGCCCTATCCTCCCTTTTTGGTTTGCATTGTTATGTGACATTCTTGTTCATGGTTTGGGAGTCAGTCAAGATAGAAATGCTAATTTATTATCATCATCAATAAATATGTATCGATATTACTCTGAGGGAAAAACAATAATGAAAACAACAACGTACCTGCACGTGTGACTTTACAAGAGGGAGACCTGGCCTTCACCCTCTGGCCAATAGCCCTTGGGGAATGGGGATGTCCTGCCCTAGCACTGAGCCACTTACCTGTTCCCCATGGAGGTATTGCAGAGAAAAATGTGGACAGCAAGCCCATTGTTAGACTTGATGTCTCCAGCTCCACACAAGGTGTGCAGGCCCTGGGAGAGACCCGCGGGAGAGGGAAAGGTAAATGTGAATAGTGCCCAAGAGGCAGCCCTCCCAGTGATCCCTGAGGGTTATGAGGCAAGGTCCTACCAGGGTCTTCCCTTGAGACCAATGGGACATTTGGGATCCAGGCTGCCTCTGGGGAGCCTGGAATTTACTGACTTATGTTTGATAAGTTGTGGCTCACTCTAGTTGCCAGCCATGGGCTAAATCTGGATCGTCTTAATGGCTACTTTAGATGAACGTACAGAGCATCAATTCATTACTTGTCTCTTATCAGTTTGATGCTTAGGATCAAGCCGAAGGAAAGATTCTGTTGGAGGTAATATCAGGCATCTGGAAGGCTTAAAAGGAAGGTTGCAGCATGAGGGGCTAGATAATGCCCCTTTCATATACCCTAGCAGGTGGGCAGCTCTTTGCTTATGAGTAGGGTTGGCCTAGTCTCTCCAGAAAATGGCAGAGGAACACATTTTGATTGACTGTAATTCTCTCTGATACGTGACCAGATAATTCACAGCACAAGAAACCTTAACACATGGGCCTTCCCAGAACAGCCCTCAGCCCCAAACCTGCAGATGGAGAGCCCAAAAAGAGAGAACTCTGCTCCTCCATATCCTTAACTCACACAGGAATGAGGGCATTTCTTTTTGTATTTTAACTTAATTTGCAAGTTTGGGGACTATTTAAGTGAATCTGCACCAGGTTTGGCACACTTAATAAGGATAAGGACTTCAAGATGATTCAAACAATTTGGTTTATGGCTAGGCACCTAGACTGTCCCTAAGTAAGCCATGAACTGAGGTTGGTCTGCAGAACCCTCAGCTGGTCTCTTTGAGCCCCATCTCCTTGTATGTATGATCTCTCCCCATCTCTTCCCCCACACACTCCTTGCTCTGGCAGAGGTATTCCAGTACTCCCAGGACTGTAGCCACCAAGCAGAGCTTCCAAACAGCATCATACTAACTAGAGTTGCCACCCTGAGTTGATTCTAGCCCAGGCATCCATTTCAGAAGGTCCAGAAACTTGAATGGGAAAAATTGTATATTTATTTTTACTAACCTCTGAATGAAATTTAATTAAAATGAATGTAAGCAACAAACCACAGCAGTATTAGAAGTGCCTTGCCTGTAGCTTTGTCAATGATAGAAATCATGGACATATTTATATCACATTATAGTTGTTACAGATATTTCAAAATATCGTTTATGCTCATACCATAGTTATTAGATTCTTCCATAGATCTCACAACTTACGTTAACAACGAAGCGTATGTATGACTATAAACCAAACCAAGTTTGTTTTAAAAAATATTTTTATCACTGTATTTCAATATAGTTGCCTTCTTTGTAATTTTATGTAATTTATTTTTTACAACTTAAAAACATAGGCATCACCAGACTATTAAAGGGGTCCATGGAGCAAAAAGGTTAAGATTCCCTGTTCTAGCCAAAAGCAGAGGAGCTTGAGGTAGAAAAATGTTCAATTTCCATTGGCTTTTCTGAGATGTCAATAGCTCATGAGTGCCCTTTGCTGTCAGGGGCCACGTGACATCCTCATGTAGATAAGACACCCTTGACCATCCCCAGAGCACACGCGCGTGGTTCTGTCTCTGCTGCCTCCCTATGAGGCTGCTTCTGCTTGGTGTTCAGCCTGCAGATAGTTGGAGCCCTCACCACATAAGAGAGATGAGCAGTGGGAAGGTGTGGCTAGAACTGACTTACGCTCACAAAGTCCACTTTCTTCTGAGATGCTTTTGGAATCTCAAATGGTTTCCATCGAAGCTGGAAAAAAAAAAAATACACATACTGGAAAATTATTTCACAAGAGGAAGCCATAGCCCTTCTAAATAAATTACCTCAATTACACAAAAGGAAAAGGACAGCTGCTCCCTCTGTGAAGCTCTGACTGCTTGTGATTTTGTTATTTTAAAATTAATGATTATCCATCATTTCCTTAAAGGGGCTCTGATGGTGTGTGTGCATGTTGTGAGTGCATATGTGTGTGTGTGTGTTTAAACCTATGTGAATATAAACTGCCTTTGTTCCTTAGCACTTTAAATTATAAAAATAAAAAAATCATTGCTTCCTCTTTCAGAGCTATTTGTTTCTTTTAACATTTTGCTCAGGCACATCAGTGAGTTTTGACTGATGCCACTTTTCATGCTATTTATAATCAGCTCCCTTTCCTGGCTTGCCAGCCTCTCTGTGTGGGCTCCTGACACTGCAGGCGAAGGTTCTACTTCTACTTCCAGCCCTTGGAGATTTAAATTATTTCCTTAAGAGAAAGAAAAAGCACCCAGCTGAGACTGGATTTGGTAAATGCAGTACGGAATTCAGTTTCTTTACCAAACCCCGCATTTGTCCCCAGGCTGCCTGACGGTTCAGTTTAAATCACAACAATCTTTAATTTAATAATGAAATGATCTAAGGAAGTGGGGAGAAGAATCAGTAGGTTCAGGCCCGACTTGAAGTGTCAGCCCAGCACTGCTTGATCAACTTGGCAGCAGACCTGACCCAGCCTGGCTGGCAACGGATAAGCCCAGCAGCCTCAGGACACATCTCATGGAGTGACCTGCACCCAGAAGGCAGGTTCCATTGGCTGTGGTGCCTGGTCAAGGTGGGCTAGGCAAGGCCCCCCATCAGGCCACAGGCTCAGCTCATTCTGTATTTCAGAGGGGCAGCTAGAGGGACAGGAAGCAGCAAGTGGAAAAGGTGGTGCTGGGATGATTCTGCCTCTCTGACATATACAGTCAGGCAGCAGCCTACATTTCTTAGAAGCAAAGCAGGACAATCACATTCTGAGACTACTTAAAAAGGATGTAAAATGTTGATTTGAAAAACAGTGTTGAAACCATGCTTCAGAAAGAATAAAATGCTTTAGGATGAATTCTATTAAGGATGCTGTCTCCTAGGGAAACAGGGGGGAGCTGAGAGCAAGGACCTAGGGTCCCAAACTTGGCACTATTGACATTTTGTGCCAGATAATTTTTTGTTGTGGGGGCTGTGCTGTGTATTGTAGAATGTTAGCAGCACCCCTGACCTCTACCCACTAGATGCCAGTTTGCATTCCCCTAAGTTATAACAACTAAAAATGTCTCTAGACATTGCCAAATGACATTTGGGGGACAAATTTCCCCCAATTGAGAAGCACTGACCTAGGAGGATATTGCCCTGACATCAGGAAGGGCCACAGCTAAGCACTGCTGGATTTTTGAGGGGAGATTCTAATCTACTACTAACCATTACCTGCTGTTTCTCTCTATAGCAGCAGTGTAGAGTTTGTGTACCCAAGAAGATTGTCTGGAGGATAATACTACCTAGAATCTTAGTTTCAAAAAGAGTCATCAAAAACAAACAAACAAACAAAAACACACAAACATCACTTTGTACCCCATAAATAGTATGATTATAAGTCGTCAATAAATTAAAAACAAAACAAAACAAATATGTAAAAGAAAACTAAAATGGATCCTTTGAAAATACTAGTAAAATGATGTACATTTTTCTAGAAGATCAGACCAGGAAAAGAGAAAAATGTCACAACAAACTAAAAACAATGAAGTGATAAGTAGTATATAAGTAACAATATAAAATAGTAAAAGTTATTAAGGATCATTATGTACAATTTCATGTTAATATGAACGTCTTAAAAAAAAAGTCACACACACCCACACACAAAAAGTCACCATTCTAGATTTCCCAATGGAAGGGATTTAAGTATCAGATCTATGGTTGCCTGGGCAGCCTTTTAGCTCTATCTAGAGATTCTCAACCCTGGCCACTCACGAGAATCACCTGGAGAGCCTCTGAGATCAAGAGCAGATTAAATCAGAATCTGTGAAGGTGGGGCCCAGGCATGAGTATTTTATAAATACTCTTCTAATGCGCAGCTAGGGTTTAAGAATCGGCATATGCAACCCATAGATTCTGGGATTCTTGTATTGGTGATCCAAGCGTTATGCTCAGAAAAGTCCACCTAGTCAACCAGTCATTCAACCAATCAATCAGTCAACTAAATTGTGGCATCTTGGGCCAGATGTGGCAGTAACGGTGCCAGTTATCAAACATCAGGGATGTTTAAATAATACAAGTCTAAAGATTTACAAATCTAAGGGGGAGAAAGAGAGCAAGAAAAGAGATAAAAGGAAAGAAAACTGGAAAAGAAAGAAAAAAGGAAAGAGAGAAGAGAGAAATCCCACTAGCAAGAGAATTTCTGCCTGGTTAGTTGCACTGGGACAACACCTTTGTACATCTGCCTGAAATTAAAATACCTGTTGTAATAGAAATAAAGTCCTGGTCCCCAGAGAAGATGTTCTTCTTCTGTGAGTGGGGAAGACTGATCCAGAGAGGCTGATGAATTGGCCAGGGTTGCTGGTCAGTTTTTCTAGGTCTGCAGCACATCAGCCCTCAAGTCATGAGGAGAGGTCATGGGGTGGTGAATGGAAAGGCAACCATATGATGATGTGGGGAGCATGGCTTCAATAGGGCCCACATCCCAGATAAAGTGATGACCCTGATGAACCTTCTCTATTGCAAAAAATTATTCTCATCTAATGGCAGAGAGGATATAGGGAGAGAACTATCTGTTGGGTCTGACGGCAGCAGATTGTACAGAGTCTGTATTCAGATTGTACAAGGGCTATACCATGAGTGATAATAAAGACCCCACGGTGTTGAAGCCCTAACCTGCAATGTGACTGTATTTGGAGATAGAGCCTTTAGGAGGCGATTAAGGGTTAAATGAGGTCAGAAGTGTGAGGCCCTAATCATATAGGATTGGTCGCCTTATAAGAAGAGGAAGAGCTCTCTTTCCCTGTCCACATGCACTCAGAGGAAAGGCCATGTGAGGATGCAGTCAAAATGTGGCCACCTGCAAACCAAAGGGAAAGTCCTCACCAGACATCAACCCTGCTGGCACCTTGATCTGGGACTTCTGGTCTCAAGAACTTTGAGATAATAAATTTCTGTTGTTAAAGCCATCCAGTCTATGGTATTTTGTTATGGCAGCCTGATCAAACTAATATAGTTTTACAACTTTTTAATAGCTTATTTTATTCATTTATATATTATTGCTAAATAGCTCTCCCTATACATAATTCAATTATTAAACATTTCAAAAACAATGAAATCATTTGTAATACCCAATGCAAATGTCTTGGCTGTAGTAGGCATTAATAAATATTTGTTGAATGATTGAATGGATGAATAATTATAAGGCACTGAAAACATTGTTAATATTTCAAAGAACAAGACTAAAGCAAATGCATTGAGATCTTTGGAAGTCAAAACAACATTGAGGCAATAGCTAGCAAGTTGACAAATGTTTCTAAAAGTCCAAAGATTATTTCCAAAATGTAAATCAGTTCTTCATACATGTGCAAAATCATAACTCCTATATCCTTTCTGAATTTCTGTTTAGTTGTTTTATCAACTATTTTTTTTTCCTTTTTGTCTTTTTTACTGACCGGTAACAGGATCGCAACCCTCGGTGTTGCGCCCGCACCGCACTCAGCCAGTGAGCGGGAACCGGTCTCCACATGGGATCCGAACCCTCGGCGGGAGTGCCGCTGCACTCCCAAGCGGCGCACTCTCCAGTGCGCCACCGGGCCGGCCCGTTTTATCAACTATTGAGAGAGGTGTCAAAGTTTCCAACTATAATTATGAATTTGTCTATTTATCCTTTCATTTCTATCATTGCTTCACATATTTTGCAGCTGTATTCTGCAAATTATATTGGAAAATAAACTTTTTCTTACTAGAAATGTGGTGGTCAAAAATAATTTGAAAGGCATCTTCACGGGTGTCCAAAATTAGAATTAAAAATTCTTTAAGATTATCAAAGGAAGAATACAGAGAATTGGTGGCAACATTTAATGATCGGGTTTAAAATTTATGCTCAGAGATGAAAAGGAAATAACAGAGAATTGACTTCATTATTTCCAGAGTTAGAAGACTGGAAGTTAGACTCGATGATCTGAGTATTCCTTTCAACACAGAGATTCTTTGATTTAGTGAGATTCCCTCCAAAATTGCTGTGTACTCAACTAAGATTGAATGAATTGGATGCTCCCAACAACACTGGCTAAGTAGAGGTAGAGATATAATTAGAAGTTAGTACCATCCAAGAATTTTGAAGTAACTTGTAGGGGAAATAGTGATCATAATACATAAGTAATTGTTAACAGCAGCGATGGCTGGGAGAGGTCTAGGGTAATTGGTAGTGTGAGTTTCAGTTCAGACTAAGGAAAATAAAGGTGAATAAAATGAAACTGTGGCTCACTGAATTTTTCAGCAAACTTAGAAATTTTAGGAAATAAGGCAGCATGATTTATGAGGAGAGAAATCAGGCTTTGATTGATCCAGGGAGTTTTCTGAGGGAATAGGCAAGAGCAAAGGTAAGGAGGATCCAAATCCCTGTAATTTATTTAGACATTCAGAAGACTTTTATGAGGCTACAAAATATTGAGCCATTATGGATAGAGACCTGAATTCCCATATGGCCTTGCCCTTGAATGTAAACTAAGGGCTTTATAGTCATTGCTCAGCACCTAGATTAGAGCATGGAACATAGTAGTCAATAAATATTTGTTACATGACATTTAATTCTCACAGCAACTTTCTGGGGCTCTTATGATTATCATTATCTCCATTTTAGAAATAAGATGGTTTAGAGCAGATAAATGATCTCTACGAAGAAGCGATGCCAACATTCTATCAGCCTCTCTTATCAACCTACACCCTGAGCCTTTGATCAAAGCCTGTCTTGATCTGCTTCCTAAACTATTCTTGATCTCCTTCCTTGACTCCTGAACCCAGGCGTTGACTCTTTTTAATGATCTTGTACTTGGTCTTCCAATCTGACCCTTATTTACTCCTCCTGCAGTATTGAGTCACCCTGGGCTAGTCTGACTTGGAACCCTCACCCTGCCAGGTCCTTCAGAATCAGCAATCTTGTCCAGTCCCTTTATACTAATTCATTCAGACAATATTTATTGAACCTCTCTGTGTGCCAGATTTTATGCTAGGTGCTGGAAATGAACAGGACATAGTCTCTGGTCTCAGGGAATCCATTACAGAAGACCCTGGAAGTGTGGACACTTCCCGATAGGAAAACAAGGAAATGGATAAGTGGAAATGACTTTGGAAGAGAAATATACATGGGAATGTTTCCTCAGGAATAAGTCCTAGTACAGGGCTTATTCAGCATTCTTATACATGGGAAATAAGAGATACAAGTAATGAAATCATCTGGTTTGTAGATAGTTCCAATGTCTTTCCAAGAAGTGAAATGTAAGCTTATGGGAATGTACTGTAAAAAGAGTGAGCAAGCTGTCCAAAAAGGGCTGAACAGGGCATTGTGTACTGCAATGCTGGCAAATACCAGTGAATGCATTTAGGGAAATGCAATATAGTCTATTTATAGTAAAAAGAGTGAGCAAGCTGTCCAAAAAGGGCTGAACAGGGCATTGTGCACTGCAATGCTGGCAAATACCAGTGAATGCATTTAGGGAAATGCAATATAGTCTATTTATAGGATGATGGGATGTGAGCTATCCAGGAGTAAATTCAGCAATTCTACTATTTGGAAGAAGGCATGTGGTGGGTCCTGCAAATCAAATGAAGATGATAGAGACATAGATCCTACTCTCAAATATTTTAAGAAATATTGAAAGGATTCAATGCAAAAAGTGGTATTTAAAATGAGTCTTAAATTATGGGTGAAGGTTGGCCCATTAACTCAGTTGGTTACAGTGTGGTACTGATAACACCAAGCTCCAGGATTCCATTTCGGTATCAGCGAGCCACCCAAAACAAACGAACGAACAAACAAAAATTATAAGCAGGATTTGGATGAGTGGATATCTGTGAGGGAAGAAGAAATTCCAGGTAGATATTGTTCTGGAATGATGATGTCTCTAGTGTGCCTGGTAGATAGTGGACACGGAAGGAAGTGAAAGGTTTGAAAGCCTATGAGAGTGAATCAGGCTCTTGATTTTCTGTCTTGGGAGTCTCCCTGGTAACTCTTACACACACTTTGGGAATCCTCATTCTATGGACTTGGCACCAGATTCAATGTAGAGTGAAAAGGACAAGAAGTTCTCAAAGATGACTCTAAGCATTCAAACCTGGGTGTGTGAAAGAATGGCTGTGCCAGTAACAGGCATAGAAAAGCCAGGGAGAGAAGACAGTTTGGGTGGGATTATGTTGACTTCAATTTGGAACATGTTGAATTGTGACATGTGCACGACAACATCCAATGTGGGTTTTAAAGTTGGAGGAGAGACTTGTAAAACATTGCAGAGAGATAACAATTAATGTCATGGAAATGAATGATATTCATAGATTTTTAAAAAGTAAAATCTGGGAGATGCAGAAGATGACAAGAGGGAAGTAAAATGGATGATAGGCTGTAAATGAGATTTCCACAGCAAAGGCAGCCCTACTGTGGCTTCCAAACCCAAGGGCAGCAGGACTGACTTCCTGCAGTGTGGCCTGTGAGGCTATACCCAGCTTTGGGCTAAAGTTATGTTGGGTAAAGCTAGGCCTCTATAACCATACCTGCTGAGGTATGCATATCTGTATATTGGGGTGGGGGAGAAGGCAGGGGCAGGTGAGAAGCAAAGTGGGCTAAAAAATCCTCTGTTGCTCAAGGAGTTTCTCCTCTTAGCTCATCCTACTTGACTATTTCTTATCAACAACAACTAACCCTTCATCTCTAAGGCAGAGAGAATCGAACAAAAGTGGGAATCAGTAGCTGACACTTGCATTTGGAAGGAAAGGGAGAAAAAGCAGAGGGAGAGTATTCTGGACTGGATTGTGTCTCCTTCCCCCAAAATCATATGTTGAAGTCCTTACCCCCAGTACCTCAGGATGTGACTGTATTTAGAGACAGAATCTTCATAAAACTAATTAAGTTAAAATGAGGTTGTTGGGGCGGGTCCTAATCCAATATGATGGTGTCCTATCATATGTTGAAGTCCTTACCCCCAGTACCTCAGGATGTGACTGTATTTAGAGACAGAATCTTCACAAAACTAATTAAGTTAAAATGAGGTTGTTGGGGCGGGTCCTAATCCAATATGATGGTGTCCTTATAAGAAAAGGAGATTGGATACAGACACTTGCATGGGGAAGATGATCTGGAGACACAGAGAGAAAACCACCATCTACTAGCCAGCGAGAGAGGCCTCAGATGAAACTAACCCTGCTGACACTTTGATCTCGAAATCCAGAATGGTGAGAAAATAAATCTTTGTTGTTTAAGACACTCAGTCTGTTTTTGTTATTGCAGCCCTAGAAAACTGACACAGAGGGGAAGGGGAAGATGGGGGGATTAGAAAGAGAAGAAAAGAAGAGGGTGAGAAAGATAATAAGGAAGGGGAGGAGAGAGTAAGTATGTCCCCCTTTCCCAGGAGGGAGATGGAGACGAGGGGGGAGAGAACAGTCTAGTTCAGGACCTTGGAGAAGGCTTGTTCTGCAAGGGTAGGAGTCACACAATGTTATGGAACCCAGAAAGCGAAGGGATTCAGAAGGAAAAGGGGGAAGTCAACTGTTCTGTGCTTTGGGATGTTGAGGAGGAAAAGACTGTATTTAGCTGTGGATGGTTTATGATAGTAAAAATGGAAAAAAAAAAACCTGACAATAGAGGAGTTGTTTTATAAACATTCAGTATATTGGATTACAATACAGAATTAAAAATTATTTAAAAAGACATGGAAACAAGGCAGAAAATGCGATGTTTAAATTAAAAAAACAATTAAAACTGAATTACAGCATGATCTTAATTACAGTAAATATGTACGTAACTGTTTTTTTAAGCACTAATATCAGAGTATTGACAACTTCTTCCCCTTCCTTCTCCTGCTCTCTACGGAAAAATGCTGACTCACTCATTCTCACTGGAGTCCATGATTCACCATGGAGATCAGTGTTGTGTGTGTGTGTGTGTGTGTGTGTCTCCTAGGAAAAGGGGATGCCGTTCTACACTGCAGCTGTCATTTTCTAGAGGCTGAGGGTAGGGGAAGGAAGAGGCAAGCCAGAAACCAGTGGTGACAAGGCACAAGGAACCCGGGGAAGGTGAGAGGTGAGGAGAGAGAGGACTTTAGGGAGACAGCCGGAGGCAGTAAAACTGGTGAAAATGGATTTTTAAGTGTCACTGTGGGTTGTATAATGGATACTTTTTAACGTTTCCAGGAGAAGCAAGTAAAGATTGGCATTATTTTCAATTACTTGTGGTTATTGGCTGCATGGGACTCTAGGAATTAATTTATTTACCTGTATGTATCAAGAAAGAGACTGGAAAGGAAGAGACCAAAACATTAGAAATGGTTAGCTCTGCATTGGTGGAATTACTATTCATTGAAACTTCTATGTAAGTTTTGAATAAAAACATGTACTAATTTTTTAGGACAGTATATCATGGTTGTTTAAAGAGACTATAAATATTTTCAATAGAGTGGTCTGGGCAGGCTGAATTGCATATGGTTAAGGAATGAATGCGGGTGATAATACAGGTTTAGATTACTTTTTCAAGAAATCTGGCTATGAATAGGAGAGATGGGCAAAAACTTTAAGAGGTAGAAAAACCCAAGACATTTTTGGACGGAAGGGGATTTGAGGATGGCAAGACCCAAATAGTTTAACAAATGAGACAGCAAATACCCTGTAAGAGTGTATTTGTTTTGAAACATTTTTGATAATTTCTATGTACTGCAGACAGAAGGAATTTTATGATATGGCCTTTAATTAGCTTTGAGGTATTTCTCACTTGGTCCGAATTATACTGGTTGAGACCCAAGAGATAATTTCTTCAGCTGACGCCTAATTGGGTCAAGAGTATGACTTTCCAACAATCAGGAGGTTAGGGATGTAGTAATAAGAAAGATAAATTTTAGAGGACTCTGACCTCTAAAGAGTAATGCTGTTTAAGGAATTAAAATCTGTAAAATCATGGTTAAATTGGATTTAGATTTATTCATTAAATTCTGAGATTTCAGAAATTAGAGGAAAACACATGATAAACAAAATTAGGTGTACTTCTTATGTGAGATATTAATGGATTAAACTTGTTATGTCCACAGGCTGAATTTAAATATACTCAAAAAGAGCTTGCACTAATTTTTGGATAATTGATTAAATATTCACTAAAGAAAACAAAGGCTTTTGGGTGGATAGTCCCCGATCTTTCTGGGAGGGTATCAAGGATGACAGTGATGATAGCAAATCGCGTGATATACTCTGAGACTAAATGTTAGACTGGAAGAAACGAGCAATTCTCAGGTCTTCAAATTCCCAGAGATGACTAACGTGGGCAGTTGGTGAAGCTGATGAAGTATGGGACTTTTTCTG
>NW_007728079.1:84688-85724 GCF_000696425.1 Galeopterus variegatus | reverse complement strand
AAGTGATGAGTGCAGATTGCTGTGGTTAATTAATGAAGCATAAAATTGGAAAGAGATATTAATTTGTCAAGAAGGTGTAAATGAAAAGACAAAAGGATAGATTTTACAAGAACAGTCAGGGTATGTATATCAGGGTAAGAGAAGCAGATGGCAGGTGACACAGGTCACAGGTCAGGAGGATGATAAACTGCTACCTTGATGGAGCTGGTGTTCCCAGAGGCACTAGTGAGCTCCAAGGTGCATCTATCCCAGTGTGTATGAACACAAGGCCTCAGGGGAGCAGTGGAGATATTGNCAAGGTGCATCTATCCCAGTGTGTATGAACACAAGGCCTCAGGGGAGCAGTGGAGATATTGGAGGAGAAATTTATTTGTGGCCACCATATAGAAAGTGTTCAAGGAATTAAAAACAGGAAAAAGGTAAGAAGTTCAAGGACAAGTGCAAATGAATGTTGCAGAATGGGAAACATGGGAAGGGCGAGGGGGAAACAAATATCGATCGAGGGTCTACTAGAAAGCCAGCAGAAACTTCTGATACAGCTATTTTAATGTCTCTGTATTAACTCAAGCTTTTAAATTCAGTTGCCTCAAAATTCCTTGTCAAATGTATGTTAACTAGTTATGAAATAATAAATTAACACATGTAACTGATATACGTGACTCTCACCTATCATGAGATACTTCCAACTTCTACTTTATTAATTTTTACATCATTTGAATTTATATAAGTATATGTTACTTGTATAATAAAACAAAACTAGAAAAGTTCTATTAGAACAGGGTTAGCTTCCATGGCTATGCCACCTGTACCTGAAAATAACCATGAAGGAATACATTCATGTTAAATAAAATGTAGCAACAGTAGTCATGAAATCAGTAATATGTAATAAAAGTACATTGCTGAGCATGCTACACATCACACTCATAATAGAGACACCACACACTTTCCTTAAAGGTTAGATTTAAGACCTAACTCCCACCCCAAATAAAATTATATAAAAGCAGTATGGAGCCACTGGTGCCCATATAACCACAAA